>NC_040032.1:13462715-13465074 GCF_000972845.2 Larimichthys crocea
CTGTCTCTCTCTCTCTCTCTCTCTCTCTCTCTCTCTGTCTGTCTGTCTGTCTGTCTGTCTCTCTCTCTCTCTCTATCTGTCTGTCTGTCTGTCTGTCTGTCTGTCTGTCTATCTATCTATCTGTCTGTCTGTCTGTCTCTGTCTCTCTCTCTCTCTCTCTCTCTATTTGTCTCTCTATCTGTCTGTCTGTCTGTCTCTCTCTCTGTCTGTCTGTCTGTCTATCTGTCTCTCTCTCTGTCTGTCTCTCTATCATTGTCGCTGCTCCCTCTAGAGGCCATGTGGCAAAACTGCAGCTCGTGTGTTAGCATTTAGCTTTATTAGCGTTCGTAACTCTGTAACTAAACTAATCAGGCTGATTAAACCACTGCACAGAGGGTGGAATTAACAGAAATATTAAAACTCTGGAAACATCACACGCCACGTGAACACGTTACATAATGTAAACTATAAATATAACAACGAGCTGCTTTCTGTTCAGGCGCATGCGCGGTCAGCCTCGGGTCTCGGGTCCTGGTGGTTGGAGGTGACATTCAGCGAGTTAGCATCGACAGACGCGTCAACATGGCTCAAGCTGTGCAGAAACTGGTCTCTAAAGTCCCCACGATGATCGGCGGTGAGTTCATTTAGTGTCTTATTAATGGGTAGAGATGTCCAATGACGGCTAACTGCCTCACAGTCACAGTTTATTATAATCTTCATTGATAGGACGCGGCTAGGCTAATGCCGGCTCAGTGTAACAACAATAACAATAACAATAATAATAAAGTTTCTTTTTCTCTTTAGCCGCTGTCACCTACTCCAGACCTCGGTTAGCAACCTTCTGGTACTATGCCCGGGTCGAGCTCGTCCCTCCTTCTCCTGCCGAGATCCCCAAAGCCATCGAGGCTGCCAGGAACCTGATCAAGGGGGCCCAGTCCGGACGGCTCGGCCAGACCACCGTGAAGGTCCGTGTGCTCCTGTCAGACAGACCCTGTGTTTTATCTATTAACATAACCAATGTATCAAATGATGAAGGCTTTATTTGTCATTGCAAAAACCAAAGTCTGTCCATACATATAATATGACAAGGGGGGTAGACAGGTAGCAAAGCACATTCAAAAACAACAGAGGTTGACCAAAGTGCTGTACAGGCTGATACAAATAAGATACATAGACAGGGTTCCCACGGGTGCTTGAATTCCTTGAAAATGCTTGAATTTCAATTCAGTGTTTTCAAGGTTGTGAAAATGCTTGAATGTTTTGTGAAGTGCTTGAAAATGCTTGAAATTTGTGTGATGTCTATTTGTCACTACACCGCTCACAAGCTGACAAATACAAGCCAATTCACAATTAGTTAAAAATCAAAACAGTCAATCTACCACCATATGAAATAATGCTAATTAGACCCATATTATTATGCCATACAGTGGCACCGCTGCGCTTCCCATGACCATCATGGCAAACACAACTAGTAGGCTACCTATTTAAAGGTGCTGGAAAAATGGAAAAACTGGTGCTTGAAGGTGCTTGAAAAGTGCTTGAATTTGTTCATGAAAAAGGTGTGGGAACCCTGCATATAATACATAAAGTGCCATAATTACAACGGGTTCAGACAAATGCTAAGATACTTAAGTTGCCATGGAGCCATGGAGAGAGAGACAGACATGTAGAAGATATACTTTATTAATCCCTCGATGGGGAAATTATTTTTTCACTCTATTTTATTTTTTCCATGCATTTTAAACCTGGACACGCACACACACATGCAGTACAAGGGCATAGACATGCAGAGAGATGGTGGAGTTGGGGGGGGGGGGGTCGGTGCCTTGCTCAAGGGCACCTCTGCAGTGCCCAGGAGGTGGACTGGCACCTCTCCAGCTACCAGTCCACCTTCCATATTTTTGGTCCATGTTGGACTTGAACCGCCCCCCCTCCGGTTCCCAAGCGAAGTCCTTATGGACTGAGCTACTTTTGCCGCCCAAAACGCAGCTGCCTCACTGCCGAAACCCGGGATCGAACCAGGGACCTTTTAGATCTTCAGTCTAACGCTCTCCCAACTGAGCTATTTCGGCCTAAGGAGGATTTAAAAACCTCAAATGATCCAGCAGGTCGGATGTGCCAGGGCAAGTTATTCCAGAGTCGAGGGGCCGCTGCCACAAAGTTTCATTTTTTATTTTAGGGGCGACCAGTAGCAGCTGACTAGAGGATCTCAGTGTTCTGGCGGGGGTGTGGATATGAAGAAGCTCGGTTAAATACTGAGGGGGCTAAGTCATTATGAGCTTTAAAAACAAACAATACAATTTTAAAATCTATTCTAAAAGCAACCGGTAACCAGTGTAGTGACACCAGGACATGATATGTGGTCATGCTTGTGTTTGCC
>NC_040032.1:13465084-13581258 GCF_000972845.2 Larimichthys crocea
CACAAGCTGAGAATACAAGCCACTTCACAATTAGTTAAAAATCAAAACAGTCAATCTACCACCATATGAAATAACGCTAATTAGACCCATATTATTATGCCATACAGTGGCACCGCTGACCATGACCATCATGGCAAACACAACTAGTAGGCTACCTATTTAAAGGTGCTGGAAAAATGGAAAAACTGGTGCTTGAAGGTGCTTGAAAAGTGCTTGAATTTGTTCATGAAAAAGGTGTGGGAACCCTGAATACATAAAGTGCCATAATTACAACGGGTTCAGACAAATGCTAAGATGCATTTGCATTTGCATTTGCAAATGCATTTTAAACCCGGACACGCACACATGCAGTACAAGGGCATAGACATGCAGAGAGATGGTGGACTGAGCAGTTGGGGGGGTCGGTGACTTGCACCTCTCCAGCTACCAGTCCACCTTACATATTTTTGGTCCATGTGGGACTTGAACCGGCCCCCCTCCGGTTCCCAAGCGAAGTCCTTATGGACTGAGCTACTTTTGCCGCCCCAAAACGCAGCTGCCTCACTGCCAAAACCCGGGATCGAACCAGGGACCTTTTTAGATCTTCAGTCTAACGCTCTCCCAACTGAGCTATTTCGGCTTAAGGATGATTTTAAAAACCTCAATTGATCCAGCAGATCGGATGTGCCAGGGCAGATTATTCCAGAGTCGAGGGGCCGCTGCCACAAAGTTTCATTTTTTAATTTAGGGGCGACCAGTAGCAGCTGACTAGAGGATCTCAGTGTTCTGGCGGGGGTGTGGATATGAAGAAACTCGGTTAAATACTGAGGGCTAAGCCATTATGAGCTTTAAAAACAAACAAATTTTAAAATCTATTCTAAAAGCAACTGGTAACCAGTGTAGTGACACCAAGACATGATATGTGGTCATGCTTGTGTTTGCCGGTAAAGAGACGGGCAGCAGCGTTCGGTACCAGCTGCAAGCGGTGTAGGAGTGACCGGTCCAGGACAAAATAAAGTGAGTTGTATTAATAAAAGCATGGATCACAGTCTCCAGATCTTTACATGGCAGGTATCCTTTTACTTTTGATAAAAATCCTCAAATGATAAAAGCTATTTTTCACGACAGAGCCAACCTGGCGATCAAATTTCAGCCTGTCGTCAAATATTATGATGCAGTATGAGGGGAGGAGAAAAAAGGAGCAGCCCCCAGTCTACGCTACACACTCTGGGAGCAGGACACAAAAAAAAAACACCTCAGCAATTATAGGACACATTCAGTACACTCTACAACATGAGACACATCACTTACAACCAGGGGAGGGTACGGGGTTAAATGATACAAAAACAAAAACCATAGTGACATGCCATGTTGTTAGAAATCCCGGTGCAAGCATCTAAAGGTCTTTTTTTGTATATGTCCTCATGCTAATTTTAGATCTGGTTCTCTAAGAGTAGTTGGCAGAGCAGAATGTTGTTACCTGCATAGGTTTCATTCAAAAACAAGACTTTTAAAAAAAAATCAGAAGCAAGAAATTTGCCTTATTGGTGCATATCAAACATTAAAATAAAAGGAAGATAAATAATAGAAACAAAGATCAAGTTCAAGTCAACTTTATTGTCGATGCTGCTATATGTACAGGACATACAGAGTGTTGAAATTTTGTTTCCCTCTTATCCTGTGCAAACAGCATAAACATGACATATAAAATAAAATATACAAATCTAAAAAAAATATACAAGCTAAAGACATATGTGTGGCAATATGGCACAGTGTAATGTAAACAGAATTATCAGTATAAATATATGTATGGCAGTATGGACAGAATTTACAGTAAACACAGTGAGGTATATCAAAAAAAGATATGTAACAGTTGGCTGTGCAGTGCAGAGTATTGCACAGTGAGTTAAACTAAAATAGTTTTCATTTGTAGTGTAAGTGTCTTTCACATGAAATGTTGTGACAAAAGACATACAAGTTATATCCAGTGCTACCACTGGAATGGAAGTGAATGGAATTTTGTAATGAGCTGTTCATGGTGAGGTTTGTTGAAAACTCCCAAAAGATCCCAAAAGTATTTTGACATAAATCTTTTTGACTTTTGAATAATCATATTTAAACAAATGATAACCACCGAGTTCAAAATGTATAACATAACATGTTTAGAGATTTTATAGAATAATACTTGAGGGGGTTTTATCAATTGTTATCGGATGTAATCAGAATGGTGAATGAAAGAAATCTGAGATTGTATTCTGTCATTTGCAGGTGTCTACAGCAGCACACGGATTGTAAAATGTTAAACATGTCTTAAAGTTCTCAAGAGCCAGGAGACAAAACATCAGAGACTGTGAAATGCTCAGAATAAAAAAATGATTGAATCATTGCACCTTAGCAGAGGCTGTGAAAATGATTAGGAGTAATCTATTATTCTGTTTTCTTTGTTGAAGTCTGTGCTGTACAAAATGAGAACATGAGTTAATCAATGCACAAAATGAACAATAACAGGAAGATTGTTGTCAGTGGCTGAATGACGAGCATATCTAAAATCATTTTTTTGTTTCCTCACAGGATGCTTTCAGGAACGGACTGGTGGCAACTGAAGTGTTGATGTGGTTCTACATTGGAGAGTGCATTGGCAAAGGAGGAATCGTCGGCTATGATGTCTGAGTTTTGGACTGTCATGCTTTATTTTCTTTTGAGTGTTGTATGCTCAACCTTCTGTAAAAATCCTGGGAACCAATAAACAGATATTGTTCTTGTTTTCTGTCTCTCTCTCTGCTTTTTATATAACATGCATGTATTTGACAAATATGAACACACTGGGAAAGAATGATTAACGTCTACCTAGACAGTACCCGGGACACTTCTGTGTGTTGCTCATTTAATACAAGAAAATTAAATGCTTAAAAATGAATTAATGTAACTGGTAGACTAAAACTTCAAACAAGATTTTCAGGTGTGCTCTGTAACTCTTGCACCACCGAACACAATAGTTGTTGCCATAGGGTTGTTGTGAGAGTAAATTGTGAAGTCTCTCAACATGTCTAAGGCCTGTAGGTATTTGTCAAAGCGGATCAAGGAGTTGGACAGTTTTCTTAAGAAAGAGCTTTCCAGCCTCAGGATTCAAACAGCTGACCCTGCCCTTGAGACAGTGTGTGTCAATTTGCACCATGTACTCTACACACTCAACTACAAACCACACGTGCAGAATTAATTATCAGTAAAGCAGAAGAGAGGTCGTAATTTGAATTAAATACATCTTAAAAATCAGACACCCGATTGACCAGGTGTGTGTGGGAGCTAACACATTTTGAGTTTGTTTAGAATAGGTGAGAGGTTAAACTCAAGAACATGTCATAATGCACCATACGCTTAAACTACCATTCCATTGAACAGCACAGCATGGTTGAAATTATTGATCTTAATTGTGACACTCATTAGAAACGACTGCAGGTGTGATCAAACATCCAATTAAAGATGGGGGGCTTTGGATTTGAAATGGGACTGCTCCACTATTAGTAGCAAACACACTGATAGTTCCTGTAATGGCTGTAGCAGTAGCCTGAGTCAGGATTTGAACCGCAAACCTTGTGATCATGTGCGCTCCCATTATTTTCACTGTAATTTGTTGAAAAATGCAGGATGATATACTATATACTACCCTTATCAGCATAATGGCTGAATTCCTTTCGGCTACTTCAGTTTCTGGAGTTTGGCATCGTGCATGCTGGCTTGCTGTCAGCCAATGGAGACATTATTATTGGTATAAGTAATACCTTTGCTCCTGATGTGTTACTACATCTTTCAAATCACATTCTAACAAAGACTCGGAGAATAATGAAGAAACTTTTCTGCTATGTGACTGTTGCACACCCAGTGTCTCCCATAATGATTGATTTGAATTTGCACGTGTCTTGACTATGTTTGTGCAGCAAAAAGCAATATTGATTTTTACACATGAAGATAAATATACACAGTGAGCTGGTTTATATTTTACATAAACTGGTGTGTACAAGCTGCTGCTGGACATGTAAAAGAGTTCATTGTATGTTTTGTAATGCAGTATGTTGCTGTCCTGTTGACATGATGCGTTTTTGAGTCAGAATGGAGCACTGTTGACTATAAATGTAATAATTTACATTATCTCCATGGTAACAGTGGTCATATTTTTTATTTAGTCTCAGTTCCTGTGATCAGCCAACAGAGGGAGTTATGAGATTAATTAAGCAAATGTTCATTTCTCTGTTGATGCAGATACCATTGTAATATTCACAAAGCAAAAACAATCAATTTATTTAAATATTTCTAATCCAATAACATATTTAATTTGATGATATAGACATAACACTATTTGTGTTTTGTTTTTTTTTATACCAAAACAGATAAATAATCTCAAACCACAAAATCACTTCATTCAGCTCTTTATTTAGAACCATCGAATCATTTTATTACAAAACAAGTCTTTTCTTGATATCAATTATTCTCTGGTTGTCCATTATATAGTAAGTAAACATACGTACATCAAATTAAATAAAGGTTAGTTCAAGTGAAAAAAAAAAGAAAAACGGTGCGGTTGCTTCAGCAACTGATATGACAACTATCAGATAATATCAAAACATGACAAAATGAAATGTTCTTCTGGATGTGATGAATAATACTAATACGTATTAATGCACCAACATTTACATCAATGTATTCTTCATACCAATCACAAGAGTGCAATAAATTTGTCCAACAATGTAATGACCTATCATAAAGCAAATGTACCTCAGGTTGTCTTGAGATATGTCACATACTTTATGGAGTAATAGTGAGACTGACATTCATGACATACTGACATGTTATAATATTATCCAGCAGTTATTATCAGATGCTCAAAGGGATAACACTTATATTGTACTCGTGGGATTATGTAGTAATAAAGTATTCCAATAGTGTCTTAGAAAACTATCATGAAAATATGATTTGACAGCATAATGCAAAATATAATATGTGATGTGTAGTGTTAAAAAAACAAGTTTATACACATTTGTCTTCAAAAATAAGTAGTACGGCTTCATTAATGTGGTTTGGTACAGTTTGCAAAAAAATATATATATATATATCCAAAAGCTTTGCTGTATATTATGAGAAACATATGGAAAATATTTTCAAGCAAGAGCTCAAATATCGGTGTTCACTTGATGTTGCAGATCTTCACTGAGGTTCCTACTCCAAAGCCTGGGTAGAGGGGCTCAACAAATGTGGTCTCAAACCTGTGCAGGAGGGTCATGCTGCTGCCTATGCTATAAAACGCCAGCACACCTGCAGTGTGGTCCAGGTACACGCCTATCCTGGGGGAGTGGGGGGCGGTGATGGATTTGTCCACCCGGTTGTGCCAGGCAGAGTAACCTGTGTCGGAGCAGAGGAGGCTCCAGGATTTGTCGTTGTAGCCCAGCAGACACAGAGAGCCTTTGCCCTTCCGGCTGATGCTCCTGTAGGCCACTCCGATGGAGAACTCCCCGCTCCACTCGATCTCCCAGTAGAAGCGGCCTCCGGACAGGGCCTCCCTGCACAGCACCTGGGCGAAGCTGTCGAACCTCTCCGAGTTCTCTCCGTAGGGCTGCAGGTCCCTGGTGCGGATGACTTTTCTGCTGTTTTCAGAGATGTACAGCTCCTTGTAGGCTGTGCTGGGGTCCAGTTTCAGCTGGCAGAAGTCTGGAGGAGATCATTAAAAACATTTTATTGTATTTATTTGGAAACCGAAGAGTTAAATAGTTTTATTTCAGATAAATACACCAGAGGCTTACATTTCACAAAATCTGCTCTGATCTTTGGCTCTGAAGGAGGCGCGTTGTCCACTTGCATTTGCATTGCTTCTTTTCCTGCACATGAAGAAACACTGTTAGGTCAACATGAACCGCATACGCCCACACACATGCCATTCATTCTGTCTTTGGTGAGTTTCTGAAGTGCTTTTAAAGGAAAAGAACCTATGATGCAATTACCTGCAACCACTCATGCATTATCAACCTAAATAATAATTAACCTCCCTTCAGTCGTATGCTGCTATAGGACGTGACAGTGCTCACCTCTGCTCCTTCTGTCCAATGTTCGACTTTCTGTAGTGTACACCGGAACCTCATTCACTATAAGATAGAACAACATTTATGTAAATTCAGTTTTGTATTGTAAATTAGTAAATTCAGTGTTGGGGGGGATTTCTGTCCATCCTGTGGAAGTATTGTGTTTCTGCTGTCATGGTCAGACCTGACTTGGAGATCTTAAGCAGCTCCTCTCTGCCAAACTCCTCCAGGCGGTCCTTGATCTCAGCTACAGCTTTCCTGACAGCTCCGAACGAGAAGTCAGGGTTCACGGTCACTCTGGGTATGAAGCCGTCATCAGTGGGGGTGCAAAGATAGTTGAAGTTCTGATGGGAAAGGAAAAGTGTCTTGATGAGGACGACTGAACTATCTAATTCTAAACTTTAGAGTTAGATTAAAGGGACATCTAAAGATTGGGACATTGTTTTGTCCATCCATATTTCCATCCACAATAGTGTGAGCAATATCTCAAATTGTATATATATATATATGTTGGATTACATAATATCAATTAAAGGTGACTCCAGGTGTACTTCTTCCTTAGTTATATAATAGTTGCTCTATAAATGTTACCTGCAAAAAGTGAATGTGATCCTCAGTGCTGTACAGCTGCTTGAGACCGGACTCTTTTTTCTTCAGCTCGTCAATCTCTTGTTCCAGCCGCTCGATCAAAGCCTCGGCTTGGTTGAAAGCAGCCTTCTCGTTGATACCAATCAACTTGCTCACCTCTGACCTCATTCTCTCAATGGAGCGGATCATGTCCTCAAACATCTTCTGGCTCTCCACCATGGCTCTGTGGGCCGAGTTCTGGACACAACAAGCAAGATTTAAGCACACAAGCAAGATTTTTGTTTTGTTTTTTTGCATGGAATAGTTAGAAGAGAGAGTTGGTTTACATATAATCCTTACCTTCAGTGAATCCACAGCAGTCTTTAGTTCCTCCAGCTCCTTCACCCTCTCTTGGCATTTTTGTCTAATCTCAGCTTGAGAGATTCCCAGGAGTTTCTGCGGAATAAAAGCATATCACACAGCCTTTTATTTCACTGTTTTGTTCAGCATGCAATCCCATGCTGACTGGCTGTTCTGACCTCTTTCAATTTATTATGCAGAACTATGCATAAGTATGTAGTTCAATGGCATGCTGTTTTATTGTCCGAGATATAAAGCCTCATATTTGTTGGTTCAGTAAAAAAACATTCTTTCTCATTAAGGAATATCTGGGGAGGCCCCTCGGCATGTCTAATACACCCTACTAAAAGAGTCTTCTTAATACGGCCCGGCTTTTATCTCAGAGGGAGATGAGGGGGGGGAGAGAAAATCTGTAATGGAATTCTGGCCATGTGAGGAATGCGAATTTACCGCTGCCTGACTTTTAAAGAGATGTTTCAAGGTGCACGCAGCAGTGACATGCAGAATAGAGGGCTTCTAATTCAGCTTTTACTCAAGCCCACCAACCCATTCTTCAAGATAAGCTTGAGGAATGTGGGGAATCTACATCGAGGGGGAGGGGAGTGAGAGAGCAGGGGTGAGATGTGTGAGATTCAGGTTGTAAATCTTTAGATGAGAGAAACCAGACTCATGTTGTAACGAATACAACAGGATGAATTATTACTTGATTATGCCCTAAAAATCATTTACCCCGTATACCTGGACATCACAGATTAGTCATGCATAGAAGGTATTATTGCTACAAACAATGAAAATGTATTTCACGGTATCTGTTGACAGACTCTATATCACTGGCACTGTGATTGGTGAGGGATTTGAATGTGCTTTGCAATGGTTACGTTGTGATTGAGGCTTTGCCTCCCTGACATTCCAGTATTATTACAGACCCACTCCCACAGGTGGGAACCAACACAGCAAAAGGAAGTCGACTGGTTTCTGTGTATCTATCCCACAGCTGGAAAACCACATTCTCTGAAAAGCAACTTTCAGAGGTGATAACCGTAAGACACTCCCACCGCGCTTCCATACAGCTAATCAGAGAGCTGGATTTGTTTTGGCGGTGAATGCCTGCCAGTTTAGCTGATAGCGTTCCTGAAATGGGTCAAAGTACAACTACGCCAGTCGTAGTGCAGAGGGCTGGAGTTGGGAAAAACACCCTGTTTCCTTTCACACAGAATCCTTCAATGACTTCCTATATATTTCCAATGTATTATGGGTGTGCCTCTGTTGAATTCATTTGTCTGTCTATCTTACATATATACAAACATAATAGAGGAAGTGTGTTTTAGCTTGTGGTTTCTTTCACCTTACTAAACACACAGCTTAGCCCTGTGGCATGAAATCATACATTCATTCTTTGCAAAGCAGATGCAAAGTGTTTTTTCCCAACAGGTGAACAATACTACTCCAGTATTTAGTCTGTTAAATGAAACGAGACAGGAGATTTTCTTACCTGTTTCTCACCCCTCTCTGCCTCAGCTGAGACAATGTCATGGCCTCTGTGTTCACTGACTGTGCAGATCGCACAGATACACATCTGGTCTGTTCGACAGAAGAGCTCCAAGGATTTCTGGTGCTGTGGGCAGATCTTCCTGTCCAGGTTTCCCAGCTCATCCACCAGCTTGTGCCTTTTGAAGGTGGCTGATTCATAATGTGGCTTCAGGTGCTTCTCGCAGTAGGACGCCAGACAGTTAAGACAGGACTTAACAGCCTTTAATTTCTTCCCAGAGCAGAAGTCACAGGGGACGTCACTTGGTCCGGCGTAGACGTTCCCCTGTGATGTGTTGAGGTTGAGAGTGAGGCCGCTCTTCTTGATCTTCTCAGCCACCATGCTTAGAGTAGCATTGGGTCGCAGCACAGGCCTTTGGGTAAATGTGATCTTACATTGAGGACAAATGTAAATCCCTGTGTAGTCAGCCTCATTCCAGTAGCCACTGATGCAGTCCATGCAGAAACTGTGGCCACAGGGGATAGCCACAGGGTCCCTCAGTAGGTTCAGGCACAGGGAGCAGCTGAAGTAATCTGGAGAAGTGTGATCAGCCATTGTGATGGACTAAAAACACAGTCAGACCTGCGGAAACAGACAGAGAATGCCAGTAGTAGATAGAAATTTCGTCGAGTGTGCCTTGGAGCCCGCCCTCAAGAGTGTGGTACAGCCTGCCAGAGACAGGACCTACTTGTATTTCTGAATTCCAGAGATTATTGATTGAAAGCAGGCAAGGCCCTCCCCCTGTGCTGTGAGTATATCGAGCCCTGCCCAGTTCAGATAAACAGGTTGAGCAGGGAGAGAGAGAGAGAGGAAGAGAGAGAGAGTGTGTGTGTGTGAGAGAGAGAGAGGGCGGGTTGGCAGACAGGAGGTGAGAGAGAGAACAGAGTGAAGGAGAATGAATGAAATGTAAAAAACACAAGTAGAGACAACTAAGAATGCTAGAAAAAAAACTCCATTTTCCTCAGAGCTTCCTTTATTCTCAATTTTCTCTTGTGGCTCATCTGTGGATGTATTGCGCACACACTTCTCGGCAGCTGTATTTCCACCTATTGTTGTCGGACAGAATCGCCATTGTCTTAAACCGGTTATAGTCCGACAAACACAAATGCAGCCTTAAGGTACTGTAGGAATTTACGGGACCACCCAATAAACAAACAGACACTGTGAACACAAGCAGAGTTTCAAAGCAATTTCAAAAGTCCCCACTTGCTGCCTCTTGTTACCTAAAACTGTGTAAAAACTCAGAGCTCAGGTATTTGCACTGTGTCCAGTCAGACCGGTCGTGTCACTTTTACAAGTCTGTTTGTAACTGTAGTTTGTGCAGCTAAAAGAAAAATATTCCTTGTTCAAGATAACAAACGGAAACGCACACGCACGGGTGTGCGTGCACGTGGAGAACATTCCTGACAGGCCCAGGTGTGTTGTTACACTGGATGTTTTACATATTTGTGTAGCTGCTTCATCACATGTTATGTTATGTTGCAATTTGTCATTACAAAAGCATGTCAGAGTTACCTAATTTAGCCCCATGATCCAGACTACTGACATCATCACCTCTCATTTACATTTCAATGAGGCCTGTAGTTTATTGGTTTCTACCGATACTAATGCACCGTTCACAGTATTTTTCTGAGTTGTTTGTTCCAGATTAGATTAGCCCCTGCTGTGAAAGAACTGCTTGAACTCAGAGTTTTGTATTTTGCATTTTCTGTTTCAGGTGTAATCAGCAAAAAAGGTGATAATTTCAAGTTGTAAAATAATTACATTAGCTCCACCTTCACTTCATATCTTGCATTACTTCATACACTTGGTAGTTTCACCTCCCCATATTTGGCCGGGTTGCTGATAAGCCAGTTTTTCCTTCCTTCCTCGAGTCCAGTGTAAAGGGAGCACTCTGTACTTACAGCTTAACAACCTGTTAGTGCCGACTGCCAACGGACAAAACTTTGAATAAAGCTTCGCTGTTAGTAACTCAAGATAGACAATAGAGGTGGCTAAACTTTGCACTTATGACCAGAAATGTCTATTTATTTAAGAAAGTCAATATAAAGCATGATAATGTTTATGAAACGCTTTAATAAGATTCAATAACAAGCCTGTAATCAAGAGTAGTTCCAGCGTTCTTTGATGAAGCAGACTGAAACTCCACAGTCATCTATAGCTGAGCTCAAGTTCAAGGAGAAAGGTCAACCTTCATTAAGGCGCGGTGAGCGCGCTTTTCTGCAGGGCGAGTGCACGAGAGCACAGATGGCTATTTGATCAAAGGAAGCAGGGAACAACTTCTCAGTAGTGAGGAATAAAAACAGGATGAACGCAATATTCAAACATGTTATGGGAAAGCGGTGAACGCATTTGTTGATTTTGGTAGATGCACAACAGTAAAGCGTACAGGACCAAGTGAAGAGTACAGAGTGTGGCGTAAATGGATGGGTTGCACACCGCCAGTAAGCATCGCTGTTGTCACGACAACCTCAGCCAAGAGAAAAAGCAAAAACCAGCTCGGGTGCACTGTCGATCGCAGCTGCATTCAAGGGAGTATGTCCTAATAAAAACTGGATTCATCCCAAAATATAGGAATTGTGTCAAGCAGAATTGATATAAAACACAAACTAGCATGGTTAGTTTGTGTGTGTGTGCATAGTTAAAAATTCAAACTGCAATGTTAATTACCTAAAAGCTGCACTGTCCTGAGTCCTGTGCAAGAAGCACGATAAGCAAACTGAGCCCTTGTCCTTCAACAATTCACAGGATGTCCAGAGGAAGCAGGTTTGTGTTTTGTAACACACACTTGCATAAGGTAATGCACATTTGCTCTCACAAGCCTGTTTGTGCTGGAACCGATTCTAAAGTGAAAGAAACTTTCAACAGGGGGAAGAAGTCAAGGAGAACCATTAGAAGTCCAGCAGCTTAGATATTAAGTTTAGGTGTAGTAATAGTAGAACAACAAGTTCTTCTTCCTATAAGTTGTCTATATTTTCCCTTTATGGAAGCAAAGTCCATCTCCTCCCCCGTCTCTTACAACCATAATTAAGGGGCCAGTTAAGGTGTGTTATCATGAAACAGTCAAGTTCAGCTGAGTTGAGTTTGTTACATATTACCACAGTTATTTCACGTTTCCATGGGCAAAAGTTGTGAATTGCACCATTGAACCACTCCTTTCTGTATGTTTCTTTCATCATCCCTCTGTTGAGTTTCCAAACGAGCTGAGCCGATACTAAAAGGTGGAGTTAAAACACTGCGGACCGCTGATTGGTCAGAGAGAATTGGCGCTCTGATGGGGGAGTATTACTGAAAGTGTTTGATGGAGATTTTGGTGAAAAAACCCCAAGAAAATACAGATTGGAAAATGCTTTGCAAGACAATGATTAAATGCTACTGTTGTTATTGAGAAAATGTGTTTAGTTTGCAATCAGATGAGCATACAAGACAATTGTAATCGTCACTGTCATTAGAAATAGGACCATGCTTATGAACCATATGCAATGAATATTAAATATTAGCTTTGTTAATCCACAAGATAAAAATGTAATTATATAAATGATAATTTTAGTCATTCTTGCAGATTTCTTGTAATATCGCCTAGATAAGTGCTTCAAGGTCATTTAAAGGTCAAAATGAAAATTATTATTATTGTTTATTTGTATCTTTATATGAAAATAAATTCAGTTAAAGACTGAAGACAAATGTAATATGTTTTGTTACCCCCTGATTTCCACCTTATTATACATACTACAGAAAGTTCACGTGTCAGTGTCGCCTGAATTCAGGAGCGTGACCCCTGTCAGTGGAACTTTTGGTCGTATAAGATGCTACATTTAGTCTAGCATGTCAGCCGTAGTTACTGTTGTTGACGGACAACAGACCCTATAATGCCTGGCAGTCGGCTCTGGCCCTGCTGGCTCTTACACAATGGAATCTTTTAAGCAGGCTTTCTCTGCCCTCCTGTTATCTGGGCTATCAAGTGTAGTTGCATTCCTATCTCCATTTCAACAACCCCGAAACTCCATCTTGGCTGGGAGGTGTGTTCACTGTAAGAAATCTACAGAGGAAGGTATTTAGCTCTCATAACAGAAAACATTCTTATGATTGCTTTGGTCTCAAGGTGCACATTTTCTTATTTCAGATGGTATTCTAGTTGACCTTAGTGTATGCCACAGACATACAACTCAAGTGTTGACTTACAGAAATCGGTGCCACGTCAAAGCTCAGAAGAAATCACTGGTGAAATGTAGCACAGTAACACAGAGTTAATAATTACCTTGTTACTGGTGAGGCGAAGGTCAGAGATTTCGCTGTCTCTCGAGGGCCAAACAGCTGAATTTAGAAAGAGAAAGCTACATCTTATCCAGTGGCCATGAAACGAGCTGACGCTGAGATATTACAGTTTGATTTCCAGAAAATGAGTTGTATCATTATTAGTCAAAGTGAGGTCAGTTTGTACTGTGACTTAAGAGGGTATCATCACATGCCCAAAGGGAACAGTCTGTCTCCAGGCAATCTCTAACACTCAGCAATTAGAGTACACCCAACTATAGAGTGTGACACACACCTGTGCTGTCTTTACAATGCATTTTCTTGATGCCTAGTTACTTTTTTTTACTTTTGCTTTTATTAATGTTAGTGTTATTTATGAGATTCAAATACTACTGATATTATCCTGCACAGCACTTTTCATGCTCTGCACCCCTTTCCTGCTCAAGAAATCCTAAAGGCCTACTGTATACTGTCTTATTTTCATGGTGTCTATGTGAAATAATAATAAACTGCAGTACATCAAGGGGATGGACTTTTTTATTGTCAGCAATAAAGGCCTAACCTTATGACCACACATATTATTTCTTCACTGTGTTCTTTTCTTGCCCCGCCCTTATTTGACTGGTTTCGGCTTAACCAGTTTAACCTCCCCCTCTGTTTACTCTATATAACTTGCTCCTGTAGTACCTGCGGGATCACTTTGCCACTGTGCTGACACAAGTCGTCACTGCCTTTATCTACGTCTTCACTGCATTAGAGGGAACAGCTCTAAGTTGTCTCAATGGCGTCCGATCAGGAAAGCTGCTTCCTCTGTAAGGAATATCTCAGGGATCCTGTGTCCATCCCATGTGGCCACATATTCTGCTCCATTTGCCTGAAGACATACTGGGACCATGCTGACTACACGGGCTCGTACACGTGCCCCCAGTGCAGGGTCAGCTACAACAAGAGGCCCACTCCAAGACGCATTGGAGGTTCTCGGCAGTCCACCCTCCAACGCAACAGCGAATCCTTTCCACCTCCACCTCCGTCCCCTGACTACAACTATGCTGGACCCCAGGATGTAGGTTGCGACATCTGCATTGGAAAGAAGCACAAAGCCATCAAGACCTGCCTGATGTGCCTGGCTTCTTATTGTGAGAAGCATCTAAAGCCCCACTTTGAGTCCGCCACTTTTAAGAGGCACAAGCTGGTGGATGAAATCGGCCACCTGGACAGACAGATCTGTCCCCAACATCAGAAGGGTCTGGAGCTGTTCTGTCGCACTGACCAGATGTGTATCTGTGTGCTGTGTACGGTGAAAGAACACAAAGGTCACGACATGGTGTCTGCTGAGCAGGAAAGAGCGGAAGAGCAGGTAGGTTAAGACCTTATTTAAAAGTAACAACACTGGTTTTTCTGCTAAATGTGCTTTGCTTAACAAGCCAAGTATTATTCAATGTCCATTTGTCATTTGTGAATCAGAGGTGACACATGTATAGTTCATTGCACAAGTGCTACAGTGGCAGATTACATTCGTTTAAACAAACCCATAAAACAAAGCCTCGAGCACTTAGCGAGTCACACCCAAGTGAAAAAAAAGTTTCTACCTGCACGTACAGCTTTCACTATCAGCTCTGAGCCGCGCACTGTTTTACAGTCTCCAGTTTAAGTTTGAAAAACATCTGGATTAGATGATTTTGTCAATTTGAGTTCTTGATTTGTGGATCTGATCTGTCACCACCAACAACGTCTGTTGTTTACCCCATAGCAACGGCTGGGTGCTACCCAGGCTGAGATCCAGGAGAAGATTCATGACAGATTCAAGCAAATGGAGGAGCTAAAACAAGCAGTGGACTCTCTCAAGGTTTGTGTCACCATCATCCATCTTCCAGATAAGACCAGACTAACCACTTCAGATTGAATGGAAAGCTTGTTCAGCTACCAAAACATACATACATTCCTTCGTGTAGCAGTGGTGACAGCTTCTGGTAAAACCAGTATGACACCCAGTTAATTAATGGCATGCGTCCCCATGTTGCTTATGTAGAACTCAGCCCAGAGAGCCCTGCAGGAATGCGAGAAGATGTTTGCCGACATGATGCGCTCCATTGAGAGGATGCAGCAAGAGATGGCCAAGCTGATCTCCTCCAACAAGAGAGCAGCACTCAGCAACGCAGAGGGCCATTTGGAGCGTCTGACCCACGAGATCGCTGATCTGAAGAGGAGGGACAACGAGATCACCCAGCTGTCCCGCACCGAGGACCACATCCACTTCATCCAGGTAATTGACAACCAACTTTCACAACACGATACTGGCACAAATCCACCATCTACATGCATTTAGTAATTATCACTTATCATAACTGCATTGTGCTGTATCCGTATTAGACCTACCACATGCTGATAGCCCAGACAGAGGCTGAGGAGCTGCCTACAGTGAGCGTCAACCCATACTTCAGCTTTGGCCCAGTGAATAAGGCCGTCTCTGAGATGAAGCAGCACCTGAATGAATTCAGCAATGATGAACTGGTTAAGGTAGCCAAGGCAGGTGAGTGTGGAGAGAGCATCAACTCAATGCTGATAGTGAGATAGTCGATAAAATGTGAATTGTATTGTGTTTAACTAATTAATTAATTTTTTTACAGTTAACAAAATGACCTTCTGCCAACTGGATGAATCCAAAAAGAGACGATCTGTAAAAAGTGAGTAAAACATTATTACATTTTACTTTTAGACAATCATTAAGCCAGCAAGAGTTTCGGTGTTTAGACTTTATATGGACCTAAACTGCAAGAATACTTGCAGACACAGAACGTTAGCCAGATTTACAATTTCCCTTGTTCTCAATGGGGCTTTGTGCAACTCTGTTTGATGTTTGGTCATAGCTGGAGCATTGACATTCATTAGAGGGTAGCGGGAGGTCACTCCGTTGCCAGCAGTTAAATGTTTACTTTGGTTAGGATGTCAAGCTGCCAGTGAGTTAACTTGAACACACTCCTCTAAAGTCGAATTAGGCTGAGCTGCACAGTTTTTGAAATCAGCTTAATTGATGACGACCAGATTACTTGATATTGTGATTAACAGCATGATGTAATATAAAGAAATAAACCCTTCAATTAAAAAATCTTATAATCCATTATGACCTTTTTCTAACATGATACATGTATTTACTTTCACAGGTGAAGAAGCTGCCGTGTACAAGTCCGTACCAGTCAAGGAACCTCAGCACCGAGACGACTTCATGAGATGTGAGTTTCAGCTTCTCTAATAATGTTTTCTTGTTTTCTGTGCTGACACAGACCCCTGCTCTCCCTGCTCATTTCAGTGCGTGAGGCAAATTAGATGCTGATGAAGTTCTCTGTCAGACCCTGTGGCTGGCCACAAAATCTGATTGTAGTAACTACTGTATGTCCCATAGTGTTGATAGAGACTGGGGATGACTAATTGCAAATATAATAGCTGGCACTTTTATTGTTTTTTATGTGCTTTATGATTTCAGTTTACTTCCTCTTTGTTTAAACTCCCGGGGGGGAAAAAAACACATGTTTATTCTAATTTTATAAGAATGTTCTGTTTTAAGCAAATTGGCAGGGAACAGTTTTTTTTACTAGAACCTAAAAAAAATCTGGTACTTCACTACACAAAATTGCACTTTGTTAGATGGAAACAAACAGTGTTGATACCTCTGGCATTCCAGATGATAGGCCGGGCAGATCTAGCCGAGGCCGCCGGGTGTCTCACCAGCTGTGACCTGCAGAGGTGGAGGCACACAGCAGGCAGGTGACATCTAACCCCTGGGATATATTCTGATTTCTGTGTCCAGTCAAAGGGTCTGCCGTGCTATGCTTGTTTTTTAACAGTGGTGCAATGGTGTGGTGTGCTTTAAGCTGCTTAAACAGAGGTTTTGTCCATCTTGGGTTTCCTCTTTTACATTTAACCCAAGCAAATTCAAATGTAATGTTTCTTCCTGTGAGCTAAATGTTTAATTTATCTTCCCAGATGCTTGCCAGCTCACTCTGGACCCGAACACAGCCTACAGACAGCTCTACTTGTCTCGAGGGAACAGGAAAGCTGCCCTCAAGAGAGACCCCCAGTCCTATGGTGACCACCCTGCCAGGTTCGACTCCCTGCCCCAGGTCCTGTGTATGGAGTCTCTCTCTGGAGGAGCTTACTACTGGGAGGTTGACTGGAGCGGTGAGGGAGCTGCCATCGGAGTCACCTACAAAGGCATCAAGAGGGTGGGCTACGGAGACACCTGCCGCATCGGCTACAACCGCAAGTCTTGGAGCCTCTTCTGCTCTGATTCCAGCTACTCCGCCCGCCACAGCAAAGACCAGATAGAGGTCAACGCACCCTACTCATCACGTATCGGGGTGTTCCTAGACCACAGCGGGGGGACCCTCTCTTTCTACGCTGTAGGAGACACCATGTCTCTCATCCACCGCTTCAAGGCCTCCTTCAGTGAGCCTGTCTATCCAGGCTTCTGGGTTTGGTATGAGTCTGCCGTAAACCTCATCCAGCTGTGATGAAATAACACACGTCCAATGATCACTAATCAACGGTATTTCAGTTTTGATACCAATTTAAAGAAGACAAATCTCTACTATTCTCTGATGATGTGATTCTTTTACAAGATTGGATACTGTTTTTTAGATTACATACAGAATGTGTATCAGGGGAACTGTTAATGATGACTGTGAATATTGTTCGAATCATGTAAAATACGAGATCAGGTACAAACATTTTGAATGATCAAATGAAATAATGAAGGATGTACCTAATATAATATATGTCATGTGATCATTTATATAGATTATGATTCACTTATTTTTATCAATAAACACTTCATAACACGGATACACTCCGGTGTAATTCTTGCATTTTTATTTCATACTTCTATTATCACAAATTTTCACTCCACAGGCTGCTTTAGTACAATATAGATTGGTGTACATATGAAGCTGGAGATGTAAGAAAATTGTTCATTTGAGCTTCATATAGTCAGATTTTATGATATCCTCAACTAGGCATGGCAGGTTTTCAGTTATGATCTCTATATTACAGTTTCCTGCTCAGTAAAATTACAGATTACATCTATTATTCCTGACATTCAAAACGAGTAAAATAAAATGCACCTACTGTGAGACAATATGAGCATGAAATAATATGCTTTTGTGTTATGAATGATGCTTTGTGAGTGAACAGCAGTGCAGTTTTGTGGAGGTCTGAGAGGAATTGTGCAGGGGTAGGTGAGGTGTGACTGAGAGGCACCTGAGTTCACAGATGGTTGAGTCCCATCTAGCAACAGTTTCAAATGTTATGGTATGCTGAACCTACTAAGGTATGGTTCCAGTCTGAGTCTGAAGAGTTTTGAGGGCCTGTGATGTCAAAGTAGCTGGATAATGGGACTGTGTTGTCATTTTGCTTTCACTGGCTTACTTAAGTTAACAAATCACAGAAACAAAACAGCTCACTTATAGGACAGAAGACAAAACACAAGCTTAGACAGCAGAAGACAAAACACAAGCTTAGACAGCAGAAGACAAAACACAAGCCGATGACACTGACAAACAAACAGATTTGTTTCAGTTCTAAGTAATCCTCAGCAATTTTCTGTATCCGTCTCCTGCGGTGCTGGAGTGAAGTGAGTTTATATTGCGGCTTAAGGGGAAGTCTTTGAAGATACAGTCGGG
This sequence comes from Larimichthys crocea, assembly GCF_000972845.2. Classification (NCBI taxonomy): domain Eukaryota; kingdom Metazoa; phylum Chordata; class Actinopteri; family Sciaenidae; genus Larimichthys; species Larimichthys crocea. Next base: position 13,483,516 of record NC_040032.1, read on the forward strand.
AGGATATGAAAAACTCCTCCAGAATCCTTCAGGTTATAGTCAGTGGGTGAGCTTTGCCATTGTTCAGTCATACATGTTTTATAGAATTACATTTTTCCATAATTCCTCTGAACACTGAGCCAGACTGGGCCCAGACTCCAGACTTGCACTACAAAGATAAGGAATTGTGCAATTCTCGTAAATACTATAAAAGAAATATACATTTATCTCGCCCTCCATGCACTTGAGACATACTCATTCTCCTGCTTGTCTATACAGGTACATATGCATTACCAAAGACTAATATTTTGTCATTGTGTGTCTGATTTCTACATACAGAAAGATGGTAAAAAGTTGCATATAAAAAGAGTTTACTGTAGGAAGAAATGCAGACTTTCCATAGTTTGTCCAAGTTATCTGGTGAGCAGTCATGACCAGTGTTCATCTGCTGTAACTTTGGTTGTTGCAGCTGCTCTGCAGAAACCTAAAAAATCACCTGTGAGCTTTGCTACCTCTAGTGGAGAAATGAGTATTTACCAGGGACATGTGAAGTGCCTTTTTTCTCCACGGAGAAGTATGCACACTGGCTAGACAGCACTGCTGCAGTCCAGCTTACCTATGTCTTGACCCTGCAAACAAAGGCTTACATTAAGGGATTGGTTACAACAAACATGTTACAAGCTACCTCCTTGGACAAATTCACCCCTCCTGTCTCCATAGTTTGGACAAGTGTGTTTTATAAATCCTACACTGTGTGAAGTGATTGAAAAGCTGTCATTCTGCACCACTAAAAGTGACTGACAAGGATCATACCACCAAGCAGGGAGGGACGGGGGTAGCAGCGCTGAGACGGTGACAGGAGACAAGAGGAGGGAGACGAGCTGAAGGAGAGAGAGGAGTGTGGTGCAAAGATTTTTTTTTTTTACTCTATACCTAAAACATTTTGGTTTTATTTGTCCAATTGTCAGTGGTAGGCATTAACAAAGCACATTTACTTGAGTGCTGTTATTCAATTAACTTTAATTTTTTCAGTTCTTTACTTGTTTTGTTCGGTGTGTGTGTTTAAATAAAAAAAATGTCAATAGCCGTCCTTTTTTTTTTATTTCTATGCTTAGCTTTTTATAGGCGTTTCTATCTGCTTTGTGTAGCAGAGTGGTTCTTCAAGCAAGTTAGTGCATTCATTGGGCGGTTCCAGAGAGTTACAAGGGACTGTACGTGCACTGAAAACAACTGACTACAGAAATTTATTTGATACTAGAAAATGTAATACTTCAGTACAAAGGATGTATTGAATATAAACATGATATATGTGTACACATACAAATCACAAGTCAAATCAGCGCTAAATTTGGCTGAATTATGAAAGGTATAAGCGGTAACATGAAGAGCCGTTTGGGAGCTGAAAGAGCCGGCTCTTCTTGGTGAGCTGAGTCAAATGATCTGACTCCCTAAATAGACCCAAACTTCCCATCACTAACAGTTAAACCACATCTATCTAGACGTATACACACCTTAAATAAGTTCTTTGACTACCTTAATCATAAGTCAAATCAGCACTAAAATTTGGCTGTTAATCCTTAATGAGAAATTTCCTGACAAAAAAAATAATGGAGCTGGGAACTTGTTCTTTGGTCCACCCATTCCTGGGACATGTGAGCCTTGTCTGGCGAAGGCACAGACTTTCTGCAATTGTGGGAGATGGCACAAAAAATGGGGTTAAAGGTATAGGTATATACCCCCTGTCATAAGGAACATTCAAAGCCATCCATAACCTTGCACCACCGTATCTCTCTATCAAATCACTCTCACAATTCAAGTCTGCACTTAAAACCCACTTGTTTATAATAGCCTTTTCCATCTGAATTGCATTGTCCTATTTTAACCTGTTTTAATGTTGTATTCTTGTAATTTGATATACTTTTATGGTTCTTTCTGTTCTCTCATTTATTGTAATGTGTCCTTGGGTGACAGAAAGGCGCCTATGAAATAAAATGTGTATTATTTATTATTATTATTATTTCTTTATTATTATTATTATTATTATTATTATTTATAAGTGGTAAAATGAAGAGCCGTTTGGGATCCGGCTCTTCTTGGTGAGTCAAATGATCTGACTCCCTAAAAAGAACCGAACTTCCCACAATATTAGGCTGTCATACACCTCCCTGTCTATAGGGGGCAGTCTACCTCAAAGCTGGGCTTGGCTTGCCTCTCGTCGGACACCATTACCCGGCGTACCGTCAGAAAGAGGCGCCGCATTGTCACGTTTTGTCCGGTGTGGCGGCACAGGTGAGTTTAAACCTTAATAAACACCGCACCCCCTTTGCTCTTTAACGCTATGATACCGTAGCATGTGTGCTATGATACTAACGTCCGAGCTGCGGAGCTAACAGCAGCTACCTGTTTAAAAACAATGAATGGAGCTAGCTGCGTGCTAACACCGTTAGCGCTTGTATTTCTGTCTGCACGAGCGCAGGTGAGATAGATAGCAGGTTGAAAACATGAGGCTCGAGACTCGTGGTTATATTTCTGATAACCGTGCTGAGTGTTTTTGTGTTTTTGTGTTTTAAAAATGACAAATTTAAAAAAGCTAACAGCGTGCTAACACGTTGTGTTGTGGCGTGAGCTACAACTGTCACTATGACAACCAACTGACCAGAGAGACACACAGGTTACACTCACGAGCTGCAGCTGGAATAAATGTCTTTAAATTAGCAATGATGACTTGATTTTTTTATTCTTTTAGTTTGGAAAATAACCGTCCTACATGAACACTGTAAATCTCAGACACTGACCTTACTGTAAATACAGATGTAAAGCTAAAGATGGGACATTAGTGAACCGAAAATCTCTTTTAAACTTGCTTTCATCAGTTTAAAAGCCTTTTATTATAATAATAATACATTTTATTTCATAGGCGCCTTTCTGTCACCTTACAACAAATGAGAGTAGACAGCAAATAACAGAAACAAACAAAAAGAGCCATAAAAATATCAAATTACCTTGTTCACTCAACTTCAACTTTATTTATTTATTTATTTATATAGCACCTTTCATACAGAATTGTAGGCCACAGTGCTTCACAGAGCAGAAATAAACAAACAACAGTTGTGAAGGTAAAAGAGCAGTTGCATGAAAAAGAGTATAACAGTTGTTAAGGTAAAAGAGCAGTTGCATGAAAAAGAGTAAAAACGCATAAAACTACAACAACAAAATAAATAAGAAAAAAAATGAAGACCTATAGGGTAAAAAGCATATTTTAAGAACCGTAAAAGTAGATAAGACCTGTACAGTAAATGAGCACCAGAGATAAAAGTAACTCCTGGCTGTGGCTTGATGTCAGGTGCACAATGAACCCCAATTAGACACCTTTTTTTTAGATAGTGTAAGCCACCACGCTATTGTACATGCTATGCTTTGTGATAATTAAATGAGGTGTTACACAATATATCATGTTGATATAACATTTTAATATGACCAAGTACAATATGCATGTTGCATTTCCTAATAATAAACTACTATAGTACTACAGTGTAAAGAAGAACCCTCTGGAATAAGGAAGACTGGATTCAAAGTATCAAAGTTTAAGTTGAATTTATTATTCTTGTACAAGAAGGAGCGTTTAACAGTGCAACACACAAAAAGGGGTTAAGGAGAAAAGGCTCCTCGAGGAGCTCTAACAGTTGGTTTTTTAAAAATGGGCTGTCTCAGACACCTCCGTCTGCTCAGCAATGAACATTATGTATCAAAATGACACTTCCCAGGCCTGTTTCTCACGTCCTTGTCTCTCCTGTCCTTGAACTACTGATTTATAATTATCTCAGCAAAACACAGTCCAGATAAGGGAAGTGCACGCACATTATATGAGTTAAAACATCTGAAGCCCAGTATAAATCATAATTTTTATAACAGGAATCTTTTTCCTTTGTTTAGTACAGACCTCAACAAATGTCATCCACATTTTAAATGAGATTTGTGATGAAAAAATGACGCTTGTCACCAATCATAAATTATATTGCAATTGTAATATCTGTCACAATAATCGCAGTATATATAACATACAATAATGCAGCCCATACTTCCTCTGTTGTGTGTTGTGAGCTGAATTCACAACATGTTTGCACAGTCGATCATCTTTTGCCTATTCCTTTTGTTACAGTGTTATTACAATAATTTAATATTAAAGATATTCCTGCTGTTTTTGTTTTAATTAAACACAGATGGCGACTACAAAGGTTCCCGAGGTTCGTGACATCACACGGATTGAGAGAATCGGTAAGCATCAACATTCACACCCTGACTGTTCGGCTGTTTGTGTTTTGATAGCGCAGGCCTAATCCACAGTATGTTGTCTTTACTTCCTCTTCCAAATATGGTTAATATTAACATGTTTATTTCTTCCCTGTGTTTAGGAGCACACTCTCACATTCGTGGCCTTGGTTTGGATGATGCTTTGGAGCCAAGACAGGTAGCGTTAAGTCCTCTTGAGTATGTAGCTGGTTAGATGGACACAGTATAGGATTATAAGCAGAAATGTTGTGAGTTCAGCAGATATATTGGATTACAGCCCAGAATGATGTGCAGATGTTGCATCAATATGTGTCGAATTTGGCTTCAAGGGTACATGTTCCTGTTCACCTGCAGGTGTCTCAGGGGATGGTTGGCCAGCTGGCCTCCCGTCGTGCTGCAGGAGTCATTCTGGAGATGATCAAAGATGGCCACATCGCTGGCAGAGCAGTTCTGATCGCTGGCCAACCTGGCACAGGAAAGACTGCCATCGCTATGGGTAAGGGCCGCGCTGGAGGCTTTCCAGAACACAGTATCATTTCATCATCCTCCCCTGGAAGTCATATTGTTGCCTTGCGTTGATTTAATTAGTTATGTTTTCATTAATGCATTTTGTTAAAGAGTTCCTGCTCCCCGATGCTGTAGCTGAGTGTAAGTTCAGCTCGGATTTTGTCTTTTTTTTTTTTTTAATGCAGGCATCGCCCAGTCTCTTGGCCCTGATACACCTTTCACAGCGCTGGCCGGTAGTGAGATCTTCTCCCTGGAGATGAGCAAGACCGAGGCGCTCAGCCAAGCTTTTAGGAAAGCCATCGGAGTGAGGATCAAGTGAGTGAGCAAGCACAATAATTATTTTTCATAATTTCAATTGTTTGAAATGAATCGGTATTCATGGCAGGTTTCTTTTTCAGAGAAGAGACGGAGATTATTGAAGGAGAGGTGGTTGAAATCCAGATCGATAGACCAGCCACTGGAACGGTAAGATGCCTGTTTGTCTGCTGGCTTTGGAAAATATTTCACAGTCACGACAACAGGAAATAGAAGCAAGTTCAAAATAGTACACCGTCTTCTTCCTCTAAAGACAAACTTATACATATTTAACTTTGTCTCTCAGGGTGCCAAAGTGGGCAAGCTGACTCTGAAGACTACTGAGATGGAGACAGTATATGACTTGGGCAACAAGATGATCGACAGTCTCAGTAAAGAGAAGGTTCAAGCAGGGTGAGTTAATTGCTTCTTCATTAATCTTTAGATATCAAGATCACCCGTCGAACAGCCACACGTGATCTAAACGGGCTCTTATCATGTTATGTTTTCTCTCAGGGATGTTATTACAATTGACAAAGCCACTGGAAAGATCAGTAAGCTGGGCCGCTCCTTCACCAGAGCCAGGGACTACGATGCCATGGGAGCTCAGGTATCTAACAGCTACATCATAAAAAGTCTCTTACTTTTGTTGAATAGTAACTCATGTTTTTAAATGAATTTTGTTCCTGTGTGTGTTCTCCTTTATAGACACAGTTTGTACAGTGTCCGGAGGGAGAGCTGCAGAAGAGGAAGGAGGTGGTCCACACGGTGTCCCTACACGAGATTGACGTCATCAACAGCCGCACACAAGGCTTCCTGGCTCTCTTCTCCGGAGACACCGGAGAGATCAAGTCTGAAGTCCGCGAGCAGATTAACGCCAAAGTGTGTGAGTGGAGAGAAGAAGGCAAGGCCGAGATCATTCCTGGGGTAGGTCCAACTAATACGTGCCTGCGTTTACGTTTGCTTTGTCTGCGATTGTTCTCGACTCATTATCTGGTTTCTGGTTCCAGGTGTTATTTATCGATGAGGTCCATATGCTGGACATGGAGTGCTTTTCCTTCCTGAATCGTGCTCTGGAGAGTGACTTGTCCCCAGTTCTCATTATGGCCACAAACAGAGGCATTACTCGGTACATCTACATTTTCTCCTTCTCCTTCCTTTTTTGGGGAGTTTTATATATATTTATAAGGTAGCTATTTGGTAGGCTACTGTAAAAATATTGACGTCTCCACTCTTTAATCTTCCAGTATCCGCGGCACAAACTACCAGAGTCCTCACGGCATCCCCATCGACCTCCTGGATCGCCTGCTCATCATCGCTACCTCCCCATATACCGAAAAAGAGACGAGGCAGATCCTCAAGATCAGGTGAGAATCCGCGTTCAACGCTTGTCAGCAATTAGTCTTCCCAGCATTGTGAAAGGGAAGTAAACCTGCATCATTTTTATTTCAGATGTGAGGAGGAGGATGTCGAGCTGAGTGAAGAGGCTCACACCGTCCTGACTCGCATCGGCATGGAGACGTCGCTGCGCTACGCCATCCAGCTGATCAGCACTGCTGGGCTGGTGTGTCGCAAACGCAAGGTAAGCTCAGATGAACTGGAGATCGCACTGCTACAGCTGTAACGCATGTTAAATGAGTTCCTGTTGCCTCGGTGTTGATGTCATCTGTGTTTTGTTTTCTTCAGGGGACAGAGGTTCAGGTGGAGGACATCAAAAGGGTTTACTCTCTGTTCCTGGATGAAGCCAGATCCTCTCAGTACATGAAGGAGTATCAGGACTCCTTCCTCTTTAATGAAACACGTGAGTTTGCTCGTTCATCTTCTCCATCTTTGTGGTAATTCCTCAGCAGTTCACCAGTTAAATCAAAGTCAAACAATACATCAGAATGCCGAAACACGCTCTTACCCAGAGGCCCCTTCTGAAATCTGCCGCAGTAATAAGAGAAGATTTTAGTGTTGATATGCTTAAATATTTAATATACATATTAAAACCGCTCTAGCGCTATAGAGCCGATTGGTCTCTAGTTTCACAGCAAAGCAGAGAAGAAAGGGAACGACAGAGATGAGGAAGAAATGAAAGAAGTTTATCATCACCGTGTCATTTGAAATAAAAATTAAATTCAGAAGAATCTTTATAAATGCCAAACCAAATGTGATATATACTTTCCACATGGACTATAAAAGTGCAACGTATCTGTTCTAATGTTTCAGAATCGGGTCAGATGGACACCTCGTAATGAAAACGACCGCTCCGTTTTCTTACTCTGAAGTTTTTATGTCATCGATCGTCCTCTGGAGAGTTGGAGTCGATTCAGAACTGGATTTTACTTCAGCATTCTGTTACTTTGAAGATAAAATTCAAATGTATAAAATTAAATTTCCCTACATTTTTCTTCTCCGTTCATCTTTTATTTCTACATTGATTGACTTCAAAAGTATTTCCCGAAATGTGACTTAATTCTGAATTTGGCACAATTCTGTTCATCGTCGAGGCCTTGCGGCAGGAATATCCATTCCTTTAGTGTTTTCTGTTTTTGTTGTTGTTACTTATCTTTACATGGTTTATTTTTATGAAAATGATTAAACAGGCATTTCTCTAAACATCCTGATTTATTTTCTTGCTTGTTACACATCATAGTTTGTTTCATTTTGAATTATTTGACACCAGTTCCAACAACCTCGTACAGAAAAACTGACTCACTGTCATGCTGTATATGACAAAAGAGCTCGAGACAGAAGTCTGAAATTGTTGCCACAAGGTGGAGCCCAAGGATCTGTCTTTGCCCCAAACAATGCAACGTGCAAACTGCTGCTGAGATGAACGTGAACTCCGTCTACGCTTTTCAATAAGCAAGTCAAACCGCATCGCTGACGGCCCTAAAAAATATCTTCCAGCTGCATCATTTAGTTTATAAATCCTCCTTACTGTATGATGGGTGTGAGCTCATGGTGTAAATGACTGCAGCTAGTCCACACCTCAATCTCACACCCATGTCTGATACACTGTAGGTGCTACCCTGATCTTACACACACACACTGTGGAATAGACTTCCTCACACCTAGATTGTTATGTATGTAAATAAACAGATGCTTCCGGCTGCAAATCCCATCACCCCAAGCGTGTTTGTAGTGTTATTCCAGTAGATATGATTTATACATTACACAATGTATTATACAATCTGGATGAAATGATGAAAGGTACTCTATTTTATTACTCTTACTTTCAGTCGATCAAAGTTATTGCAGGATCTTTTATTAAAACGTGAAAACTCCCAGTCTTGAATATTACCTGCAGGCCTCTAACCATTTCTTTCACATCCAATTAGAGCAGATAACGTCCGTTCTACCTGCGTGTAGTACAAGTGCAGCACAGACTGTCTCCTACTTGGAAATGAATATTTAATGTTTAGTGCTGGTGGGAGAGAAACCTGCGTGGATTACCCTGCTGCCTACATCGCATAAATCCTTCTCAGTCCCACGAGGCTGCTGTCTACCGCTGCATCTCGTGGATTCACTGGTTGAATTAAAGCTGGGCTCGCAAGGATTCAGTTGTTTGTATGTAAATCAGGGTGTGTGTGTGTTACACTCATCCTCTGTTTACTTGATGTGTTCAAATTTAAATCCCACTTCCTCGGAGCAAAGTTGCACCAGTCTCAATGGATTTATTATTGGTTTTGAATGAACCTGACCCCGAAGACATTTGTTCGTCTTCGGCGTCACTGTAGGTCTAAATCATTGTTTACAGATCACATTCAAGCACATGCCCTGTGGGTGCGAGCAGGTTTTCTTGGATTGGTTCCCATTCTTTGTCTACACATCACTGTCCACAGGCTACAAGCCTGCACAGCATGCTAACATGTTGTGGCATTTTGCCTGCCGCACAGATTCGGATGCCCTTTCTCCACCTCAGGCGGGCCTTGCTGACATTCTGTATGTGTTCTCCACACATCCAACTCGTAATGTAGAGATTTGTTATGTGGAATTTTTCATAGGAAAGACAGAAATCACACTACTCCACTCATTACTGATGATTTCCACCTGGGTCACACTGACTGACTCCACTATTGACTGTGTCAGAGGTCTTTGGGCTTTCTCATAGTCTAAGGCTTTCAAGTATGAATGTCATTAGTTTAATGTAGCTGTTTCAAAATCAGTTCCATCACTCACAAAATGTATTGACTTTTGATCAATTTAATCGACTTGAGATATTGTCAGCAGGATTAACGCACACGTACCTGTCAGCCCGGATTAGATCACAGTGAGTATGATGTTACTTTTGTTCATATAAGCAGGAACAACTTCAAAGAAGCACTCTGTGTGGTGATTTTAGGGCTAATGAATGATTAAATTAATATTTAACAGACCCAGATCTGTCTTTGTTTAACTTTTAAGTTAACTGTGGTCACAAACAAGCCTCATTCAGATGCTTTACTGTGACTTTGAAAGCGACTGGGAACTGTGTCAAGATGATGCTCCCTGCTGAAAGGCAACACAGCATGGGAACTTGTGCTGATTCGCACTTTGTCTTTCCTTCCCTGTTTTTCTTTATCTATCTGAACACTTACACTTGACTCTTGACTCTACACTCGACTCAAGCACCTCTCACATGTGTTGACTTCTCAAAGCGGCGGTCAGGACCAGAATGTCAAGAGAAACACAATAATGGACACTCTATATAAGAACAGTATATCTTCATTTGGTACCAACATCTTTAGCATATTACTACAGTCCTATCCTATATTTATTATTGCTTGTCACTTGCCATATTTTCTTTTTTTGATGTCATGTTCCTCAAATAGGATTTGAGGATTTAAGCATCATTTGGAATGCGGTGCTCGTGAACGGATAGAATTCGAGTCCATTTCCTGAGGCGTCCAAGGAAAAATAAATCTTCATCCTCCTTTTCTTGCTGCCATATGTGAAAAGGCTGAGTGTTTGATTCCTGTGGTAAAATTAGAGAATGAGGTCAATGGAAATGCACCATGCTGTTCCTCTCACATATGGTAGTGAATGTGTACATTCTTTGATACTGGAAAAAACAAGGTTTGTGTAGTGTAGTAAATTCAGGAATCATTTGAAAACATCATATAAATAAAAGTTTTAGTTGATATAAAGTTTCTCTTTGATAGAGCCCATTCTTTGTATTTTAATTTGCCTTCCTTTGTCCATCTCTTTTAGACTTTATAAACCATTTTGCAGCACAAAACTTTTCTAGGTGGATTGATTTGAAGGGTGAATGCCAACAGGCATCATTGTCTGACAATATGTAGAGCCTGGTAGGTCACATACCATCATGAATAATCTATCAACCCCCTTTTACCACTCATTTCAGAGTACTCCCTCAATCAATGACATTTGTGGTTAACATCTCCCTGCTCTCATCTCTCTTTCTCTCTCTCTTTGGTTGTGTAAGAGGTGAGGAAAGAGAAAGAAGAGAAGACTGAGTGGCGCAAATCATCTTAGTTCAGTTAAGGGTGATGCCTGGATAATATCTGATGTAGATAAAGGTTAAAAGACAGAGACAGTGTATGTGTTTATTCATGTCATGACAGAGGAACAAGATAGTTGAATATGCTTAACTAGTTAACAGCAGAGGTCCTCAGTCGCGAGACATTGAGGTCTTGTGAAAAGTTTGCCGTCTGATAACAAATCGGTGATGAATTCATCTCCCAAACTGAGATGATTTAAGGGGGTAGATTGGGTTTTTCGAAACGTTGTTGTATGAGGGTGCTTATCCATAGTCAGTGTGTTATCTCCGACAGACAGTGGTCAGCAAACTCCCAGTCTGACAAAGCCATTTCGCCATTTCGCTTGGCACTACATTGTCTCAACCATAGAATTGACTGATTCCCACACTTAAGCCTAACTGTACCTCTCCTGGCGTACGCTGCAGATCTGACGGCAAGTTAAAGTCCTGAGAATGAGATCACTATAGTGTACCCTTAAACGAATACTGATTTCTTTAGGTCGGCCTTTTTTTATGTGGCTAAAACACAACAAATTCTCTGCTGACCCTATCCACAACAGTCTCTTTTAATCTACTTCCTTGCTTCCTTACTTCTGTCTGCTTCTCCAAGCTGAGAGAACGCTGACCACCATCTACTGTCGGTAACCCACTGACTTTGCATAAGTACCTCATTCAGCCCCACATAAAAAAGCTGAAGTATCCTTTTCTATATTCACACAGTCAGTGTGTAGCTCATGTTCATCATGAATGGAAATGACTTTCTATATGCCAGTCCTATGACTTTTAAATCTGTTTGACTGTATTTGGGTACAACATTCTTGAGCAGGTTTAACATTTACCACATTCACCATCATAGTTCAGCTTGTCAGGATGCTGACAGATGTTTCAGTCTAGCCTAAAGCGGCAGACTGATTGACAAATTGATTGACATCGACGTTCCCAGAGCCTTGCTGCTAGTTTCAAATAGGATTACTGAGGGAAATACTGAGGGTGGTGAATCTGGACATGCAGCGCTGATGTTTGTCCGACTTGTCTGTTTAGGCACAGAGAGGTTTTGCCGGGACTTTTGTGCATCGTAGGTATTCAAACTGATAAGCTGCCAAGTATTAGAGCATAACCAATTCAGCCCCGTTGGAGAGCACTTAGTTACCCAGGGAAGTGCAATATTAGCTGTAATGATGAGTAATGTATTCCTGGATTGAAGCACTTTTAATTACACAGCAAAAAATATCTTTTTATCTCTTCATATTTAATGACGGGAAATGCTGAAATTAACCCACTTGACATCTCATTCTCTTGTAGAAGAGAGGCTGCGTCTAAAATTCTCTGTGTGTTCCCGTTGGTGTGGTTTGTTTGATCCGTTAGAGCGCATTAGTGTATGTGACAGCTATTTGTTGGGTGTGTACAAACTGTATGTATAACATGTCATTTGAATGCTTCCATTCACCCGGAGGTGTTTGCCATTCATTGCCTCAGTCATTCACAAAGATCCTTCCCTGCTCTTGCTTCACGTGTGGGACACATGAATGCAGATGCTGCTGTGCGCACATGGGCACATGCATAAATAGCCTTTGGTAGTTTTTCTGAATCGGTTTATGCTGCAGTGGTAACAGTAGGTCTAAAAATGGAACCATGTGAGCTAAAAACAGCAACTAAAGCCAACCAACATCATTCACTCTTTGCCAAGTCAAGCATAAGCTCATGTTTAATTCAGCAAACACTGGTATTCATAACTCACACTTCTGCACCCATGACACTGAACCCACTGTGGCACATAACAAGCACAGTTGCGGTAACACTATTCCACTGTCAATTTACATTACATCCTCGTTAGTAAGCATGCAAATCAAATTAATTCCTCATCGCATTGGGGACCTCTCTGGCACAGTTTGAAATGAAGCCACTGCTTCAAGGCCTGATGGGAGACGAGTAGTGATCATTATAACTGGCTGCAGGGTAATGACGTCTTCTGCTGCCGCGACTCAGATGACAGCGGGCCTGACCATTACTTGCCATTCATGTCTTCTTGAAACGTTCCCGTTGGTTCCCTCATTGACATTGCTCAGCCCACCATGAAGCGCATCTCTTATTCATTCCACATGGGCAGACAGTAAAGAGGAGGAGAAGGACATCTCATGCTTCCTCTGGAACATGTGTCAGCTTCTTTAACGACACAGTAACGCATGCAGAGCCATGCATTAATGCAGACTCTGACAGCTGAAGGTTAGTTGGCTCCTCAGGCCTGACAGTCCATTCACACATGAAAGAAGTTATGCCTAAAGAAGAGATGCTCGAGAACGGAGAAGTAAGAAGAGAAGGAAAATCTCTCAGCTGTATGACATCCAATCCAGCAACACATCTGGCACCTTGTCTGTACAATAAATTGATGTCAATTATTTTCATTCATTTTCCTACAAAAACAGCTGCTGACGTATTTGCCTTATTTTATTTTTTTTTACCAGTTTTTATGTGGCTTTCTGGTCTCCTGTTTAAAATATCTAAATTATGTACACTGTTTTAGTAATACCTTTTGATCTGCCAATAAAATCTTTTGTATTTTGCTTCCTCATCTACAAAAACAACATGTGGTGTACCTCAAGGATCAGCTCTTGAACCACTTCTGTTTTCACTCGACAGAATACTAATTCTATGTGATCATATAAATTGGCCGCACTACATAGTTGTTTAAGGACTATGAAGAAATTTACAGATAAAGAAGTCCTAATTATTGTCTCTCACTTAACACAGACGCAGCCAGTTCTTAGCTCTGTTTCCCCAACACTGAATCTGTAAGAAGAAGGTGTTATTTTTATTTTGGCACACCTCGGATGGCACTGCGAGTCGGTCGAGTGGTTGGTCTAGCACTTTGGTCCTCATTGAATTATCTCAGCCACTATTAGATGGATTTCCATGATATTTGAAACAGACATCATGAACCCTAAACTCGGCGATGCCCTGATTTTTCATCTTGAAATAAAATTTCAAACTTATCCTGCCAAATATCTCAACATCTACTAAATGGATGGAGGACATTTATAGTTCCCAGACTTGTGTGAAGTGACACATAACATCATGTATTGATAGTCAAGCAAGGTTTCTGTTGAGTTATAAATGAGGATGTTTTCAAATTACTGGACACGATGACTTGCCATTCATTCATGGGAAGCTGAGCTGATCCCTGGTCAGTCTTGTTAGATGTATCTTTTGACTGTGTCTTACATAAGATATGTTTGGATAAGCATCTTATTTTACTAGTATTTCTTGCAAATGTATTTTATTTATTCATTATTCTGAGACATTTCTTTTTTTTATGTAACTATAATAGTTTTCTTTCCTATCTGTCAAGATCTGCTCCTGTTAAATGGTTGTTTTTATGGTACCTTACAAAAAAAGGCCATCTTTTGCCAGTATATGTGACTGCCTCCTAATTGTTATTATTAAAGTTAAAATGATATATAAACAAAATTCTTGTAATTTGATGGGAGGACTGTAGCCAGCAGACAGCAGTGATGTAACAATGTGAAACTCTCCCTTTATTTATCGAGCCGAGGGAAGAAGAGGTTTGAAACGGTTGCACGTTATTTGGTCAGGCTTCATAAAAAACAGGAATGGAAAAAAAATAAAACCACAGCTTTGAGTCAAAAGTTTACAACAACAATAGGCCTCATACTGTATGTGTTTACAGAGCAGTGAGCACATTTTTGGCACGTATCATTCTATCCACAAACAGTTTGATTTCTGTCTCCTTTCTTCATATGTAATTCTATACAAATGAAAACAATACACTGTGTAATATGAAACAAATGTTGGCGTTTCTACATCTGCCCGTTACATTTTCCAGGCTTCCTACATTTCAGACGTGGTATTTTATTGCCATCACTCTCTGGGATGTGACAGTCCCTGAGTTGTTTGTTCCGTTGTGTCTTCTTCTAATGACAGTGGTTGAAAACTTGAGCACGTCCCCGCCTCAAGTGATCCGCTAATGAAGCAAAGATCTATTTTTACCGTTTCCCCTCCATTACACTAACAGCCTTTAGAGTCATTTGTTGTTTTCTCTTCTCCGTTCCTTCTTTTAATCCCTCATGTTTAATTCTGTTGGTAGAAAGAATTATGTGCTACACGGGCCTGAATGACTGGAGTCACTTTGGATCTTTGTCTTCACACGGTACAGTGTTTACTGAAGTCTTTGCTCATTTCATCAGTATTTATTTCTTTGCAGTGCATAAAAAGCACCCTAAAATGACATTAAAATGCTTCCTGTAACATATCAGCCAGTGGAAAATACATCCTAGATCTCACATTCACATACAGATGACACCTTTTCAAATCTCACCAGGTGCTGTCGGAGACTTCTATGATGTTTCCATCACACTGGCTTTTGCGTGAAGGTTACTGTGTTTCTACAGCAGGTTGGAAAAGTCGGTGGGTGTCTACAGAGAGAGGTGAGAGATTCACAGTAGAGGTGTGATGCTGCAGACTGCAGATTTTCTTGTGTGCCATCTACAGAGAGCCTTTTATTCTGTTCTGAGACAAATCACCAAGTCGCCTTTTTCTTACCCTGACCTCTATTTATGCTGTGCTGGTAAGTCTGCATTAATCATCAGGTCAGTCTAATTACATGAACACGTCTCCGCCCGCAGCCGAACCTTTTGTGACGTACTCTGAAAATGCAGACATTCCTGCAGAGAGCATGGCAGCTTCGTCTGAAATCCATTGTTTCAGCTCAGGAGGGTGGCAGATTTTTTTCTGAAGGATCATATAAATAAAGACGATTTACTTCTTGTCGAATTTACAAATTCACACCACAAGAACGGTGTGAGTCATGTTTCTTGACAGATCGTTGTTTTAAAGACACGCTGTCATTGGATATGTTTGTGGTTGTCACCGCACTATAAAGCTATTGTGTTATAATGTTATAACGAGATGCTGCCAAGATGAGCCAGTTTCTGTTTTGATTTATGAGAGAAACCATTTTAAGGTCTTTAATTTCAGCCTATATATGTTTTAACTTGTTTATTTCCCATCGCCGCCTTGAGGGATCTTCTGCCTTACATGAGACTATTTTTGATCACTTGAAGCAGAACATAAAGGTCGCAAAGATTTATTACATTATTGTATAGATATGGGTGGGAAACACGATAGGTTTCAGTGCCGTGCATTAAAGCTAGAAATGATTCTTGTGGATTATTTCTGAAACTGTCATGCTTTCCAAAAACATGACAGTTTAATCTATCAGTACATATAATACATGTTCCTACACGTGTGGGTTTTAATAGTACTGACAGCCCATAGAAGTTGTACATAGTGTTAGCTTTCTGTGGGCAGAAGTGTAGGAGGTAAAAGATTAGTCTTATATTGGTCTTAGTGCAGGATTTCTTCATATAAACATTTTTTATTCTAATTCTCCCCTCTCCTTATGTCATGTGTTTCTTTACTCCCTGCCTTTGTATTTCCCACCTATTTTGATGACCTGTTCTGTTGGACTTCTGATTTATAACTCTCCTTTTTTATTTAACTTTTCCTAAAGTTATTAAAGATACCTTACCTTTGACATTAATATACTTTTATTGCAAAATGTACTTTACCTTAGGTTAGCTCACCTGAGCGTGCGCCCCATGTACAAAGGCAAACGTCCAATAAGAGTTAAAAAAACAAAACAAAAATGTACTTTAACTAAATGTTGTGGTTTATAAATTTTAGTATAACAAATACTTGCTTGTAACATGTTTCATTATTAGTTATGGTATAAGTCAACTTTAATATATTTTATTCATCATTTTAATATCTAAGATGTTCATTACAAATCTGGTGTATTATTTTTACTTTCTCCAAGAACTTTCCTGAACTTTCTTGAAGAGCTGAGTGAATTTTATAACAACAACAGGTCAATGTGACTGAGAATGCACGATAACATAAAAAATGGATTGCCTAAACAATGCTGCTTTTTTAAAGCCCTGGACAAGCTGACATTTTAAAGCCTCACATCCAGCAGCAGCTATTTTTTTCAAACTAAATTTAGCCTGCGTGTTGTACGGAGTTTGTCCTCTGTGGGTATAAGTGGCAAATGGAAATTCCAGCGCTCGATAGAATGGCTCTGCTTTTCCTGTGTACGCCCCACTGTTTCCTGCCTGCTGCATGACTAGGTGTGTTGATTTTGAGATTGGAGCGTCTGACTTCGGGGTTCGTGTTGGCCTGACTGTGGGAAAGGGTGTTGGTTACTTTGGGTCATCCAAAGACCAAACACTAATTCTCCACTTTGAGCTCTCTCTGGCTACTATATAATCTTCCCCACTTCAAACTGGGCGCATGTCAGATAGAAGGATCTGTTTAAAATGTAGCTCTCCATAATTAAAGGCTTTACAACCAACATGTCCAGTCTTCTTTTGTCAAAAATCCAATGTATACTTACTCTTTGTGTTTGTGCAGCCCTGTCATAGACATGTCCATTAGTGCTATTAGCTGCCATGTGAGGTAAAACTGCCCTTTCTAATGAACGTCAGCACACAGAGGGCCTTCAGCCGTGGACTTCCTCACTTCCTGTGAAGGTAAATATTATGTTTTTGTTTTTTTCATCCAGAGCAGAGCCCCCCATGTCATGCCTGTGATGTGTCAGTGCGTCTGTAAACCACGTCTGGGGACTGCGAGATTACTTTACAAACTGAGCCACACAGAGACCTGCCTGACTGCACCTGAACAATACAGTAGTTCATTCACGGACCAACTCCAACCTTCTCTCACTGTGATAAAAATCAAGTCTTTGTGAGCCCCTGCGAAGACGAGGAGAGGAGGAAAACGATATCCAGTTCTTGGAAGTGCACATTTAAAAAAAAAAAAAAAATGCATTAATGCATTAATGTAATTCCTTTGACCTGACACATCCTTGTATATATGAGCTTAGCATGTGTATGAACTCAGTTCTGACAACCATAGATTATAGTTACTACGACTCAAGTAAAAAAACAATTACTCTGAACTGTGGTTTTTAGAGTAGATAACGATAGGGACATACCTGTTAAATTATGTGTAATATACACAATATACGCAAGACTAAATTGAGCATCTTTCTCCGGTAATCACAGCGTTTTCCATCCCTACTGAGTACGTCTAAACTTCTGCAATCCCGATCCCTGAAACTGTGAGAGCACAGAGAGGACGACACAAACTGAAGCACAGCCAGTGATTGCAACATTACCTCTGGAAATGATAATACAACTTAGGAAGGGTGCTGTGGTGCAGATGGTTTTACTCACTGCAATCCAAATGAACAACTTACAACAGTCAGTGTTTTTGTGGGTTTTCAGCCAAATTGGACAGTTGGTGCAAATGATTAATCCACAAGCTGCAAGAATCTACTATGTCCAAATGTTCATCTAATGTAAAGAAGTGAAAGTGGTGCATCATACTGAGAAGTTATTAAGTAATATCCAAGAAGAACAGACTTGGTTCATCTACAACCAAGTCCAGTTGCCCCCGATTGAACCCTTCTCAAAGATAGATGAGCTGGATGACTGAGAACCTTCACAGACTGTAAAGTAATCCCATTACTTTATGATTATCTTACCATTACCTTCCCTTTTTGTGGCCCCCCCACAAGCCTAATACTTAACTTTTACCAGATAATTCACAATTAGTTCGTTAATAACAACCCAGAGATAGCAGGATTCTCATAAAAAGGCTTTAATCATCATATTCCAAGCATACATTCATATTCACACTTCATCAGACCAGATGCAAGCGAGTAACTTGTAAGAGGAATGAGTACAGACATGTAAAACATGCGATGCATGATCGCACGTGGCTCATCTCAGTTACTTAAACGCATCTCTGGTGTGCAAACTGACAGTTTTACCAGAGGCCTCTTTATGAAAAGTCTCCTGGATGTCGTGACGTGATGTGATGAAAGACAGAATGAAGAGAAACAGACCCAACGCGGCGGTATGATGTGATTAAATAAGTTTATTTGATTTACAGACATGTACATTTTCTATCAACCCCAACAAGGGAGCATCACAGTTCAGTTCTAGAATAATATCCTCGGATTTCTTTTGACAACTAACTCTCTTGTATTGACTTGCTCTAAAAATAAAAATAACCTCTGTTTTCTGCTCAACATCAGAAAAAGGTTTCTTTATACATGATTCTTGTATGACAAGAAATAGCACATTCTCAATACATCACTTCAGTGATTATTAACACAGAATTACTCGATACACCGGACTTATACTCCTAAAGGATTGGTGCTAAATAAACTAAAATTTGGCAAAGTGAGACTCAATTCATGACTCATCTAAACCAGAGACGACGTCCCTTCCGATGATGACAATACGTCAGCACTTACTGTGAGCATGAAGTGACAGACCTCTGTGGGACAGAGGCTGTGAAGTTGATGCCTAGGCCTATGGTTCAAAATAAATCCCTGAACATTAAGTGTGCAAAAACAGATTTGATCAGAAAAATAAAAGGAGAAAATACATTAAGAAGAGCTACAAAAATGAATGCAAAAGTATCGCACCCTAAACAAAAAACGATCACATTGCAGTTCCCTTTCGTGTGTGTAGTATGTGTGTGAGATGTCCAATTCATGATCACAGTAAACAGGATGAATCTTAGTGATGTAAAAAGGTATTGTGTTGTTTCATTGTGATACAAAAGGATGGATAAACAGGCATATCTAAACCCAATGACATACAACAAAGTGTAGTATACTCAAACATTAAACTTCCCTTTATAGATTATTCTTCATTATGGTAACAAACAAATAAATACGTTGCATCCAAGCCATCATTTACAATATATTAAAGTCGCTGCGTGATATAGCTATATATATCTCTATTGTAGTTATTAAAAAAAAACTCATTTGGTAACATTAAAAAAAAAAAAACGGATAAAAGGAAGGTAAGAAGCTTAGTTCATTAAGAAGATGTAGGTGTGTAAACACGTCAGGTTGGACAGAATCACATTCAGAGAGCTCCACGCAGTTGGAGAGAAGCTAAAGCTAATGATCTGGCAACAAGGACACAGCCCACACAGCACCCCGCACACAGCCAGTGAGTCATGCTCACACATCAATGCTACAAGAACCACCTCAACGTCTCCCTTTATTCCTCCACTAAGGTCACCCCATCCTCCTCCTCCTCCTCCTCCTCCGCCACCTCCTTCTGCGTTTTCTTGGAGGTCTGCAAAGTGCTTTTATTCCCTTTATGCACAAGTTTTAAAACCTTTGACTCCATTAGTGTCTTCAAGGTTTCAGTAATTGTATCCACCAGATTATATATATATATATATATATATATATATATATATAAATGATCCTTCAAGTTAACTTCTAATTAAGCTTTTTGCCTAAACCTTTGTATATACAAGCAATGAGCTACAGCAGATTTTTTCTTCTTATGGGATTTTGCATTATATTTGCATAATTACAATACGATACTGGAATTAATGCATAGAGTGGTGATTCAAACCCAGGTTTTGTCTATTGTGTACTTATGTTTCCTATGTAAATCTCTAAGTTGCTCTCTGGTGCAGGTATAGAGGGGGACTTTGTTTATCAGCTCCTGCAGTGACATCTGAGGACATGCTTGTCTGGTTTTAAAGGGGGATTCCTCGTTTATCCGTTACCAACGATAAGAGCTCGCTATCAGTCTAACCTGGGGGCAAAAGAATTTCTTCTTCCTGTCAAGGATTTCGATTTCCCTCAGTAATAAACCGATGAATGTGACTCCAGCTCCTCTCAAAGGTCCTTTCTTCTAATCGTGGAATGGGATATCTACAATTGCGAAGGGGGAAAAGGTCTCTTTCCACAATGCCTGTTATTGTAAACCAGCGTGGAATGGACTGGAATCCATCATCAAAAGTGACTCCGTCTCTGTGTGGGCGTTGTGTCCAGAAATTCAAAACCAACCATCAGAGAGCTTCCCCTTTTACAGAGAAACCTGGCTCACTGATAAGGCAGTGTGGATAGAAAGGTCGGTGTCCTCAAAAAAATGTTCGTATTGCTTCTCATTTACACAAAAACACAGACAGGCCTTAAAAGTCAAAAGAGTAGCGTTTCATTTACGTTTAGGAAAAAGCTTGTACATTATAAATTATAAAATATATAGTCCAGTGTCCGTTTTTTTTTTTTTTTTTTTTTAATTTCCCCCTGATTGCTCAGATTGATCAAACGTCTGAAACAATCATAGGCAGTAACCTCCAGTTTCAAATCCAACATCACACAGAAAAAAAATAAAAAAAGTGTAAAGAAAATAAATCACAAGAAAACTTGTGAAAAATAATGTGCAGAAATCTCTCGCCTCTGTCGTGTTCTCTGGCACTGTCTACGCTGATTTAAGTGCTAAAGGCTAAAAAACATAAAACACATGTGGGGGGGTCAAACGAAACAGCTGTTGATGTGAAAAGCTCCAATTTTTTTAAGGCTGATTCACTGACCTTTAGATAGAAACACGTTTTTTTTTTTGGCTCTTGATTGACGACTATGTTTACATGCACGACAAAAGTTTGATCGACCGTGAGAATACTGCATCCGTCCGTGTAAACACCTTGTCCGTTCATGTCGTTAATACTGCGATTAACACGTGCAGAGCAATCTGGTTTCAGTCACGTTATTTGGAGGCTTGTGTGAACAGATAAACACTTTGAGAATAATGTTTAGTGAGTTGCATCATTCGCTCCACATAACTTGAATTTTACAGCTTCCGTCTGTTTACGGGCTCCAAGTGTTGAGAGCCAGGGCAGGATGGATTTTGGAAAAGAGACACCAATGGAGCTGCAGTGTACAAATTATGCTGCTTCTGTTGCCTGGCGTACATAAACTTTATATAAATATTGTGGCCAAAAAGCTGAATTATAGCGTGCATGTAAAGATAGTCAGTGATGATGTTGTGAGGGTTGATGGTGGTCAGTGCAAAGTCTGAAGGAATGTAATGACGCTATGGCACTTGGTGCAGATTGACAGCCGAAGTAACAGACAGACACAAAAGAGACAGACCCTTGGACAGACAGGCAGACAGACAGGGCAGGTTCATGGTCAGCATTCAGTAGTATGGCATCAGGAATCGGACGGGTCACGGGAGGTGCGGGGTGCAGGTTTGTCACCCCACCTCCTCCCTGGAAGGGTTCAGTGGATCCTCGCTGACAGAGGTGAGGAGGACACCAGCTGTCCGTCGGCACGGCTTTCGGCGCACAACTGTGCACCTTAGCACCGGCCTGTGATTTGGAGGCGTTTTTCTAAGAGGGGCAAGACGCTCCCTCGTTTCAGTTCTGAGCGGCCTCCGAGAGAAAAAAAAAAGGAAGAGCAGCAGGAGCCAAGAAGAAGAAGAAGAAGAGGGTGATGATGGTGAAGAGAACATGGGCGTGGTTTTAGAGAAGTGGATCAGCTGCCCTCGCTTTTTAAAAAACAAAACTTTTTTTTATCTCCGTCTCGTCATCCTTGCTGAGTTTGGTTGCTCCTTCATGCGGCTCCTCATGTAGTTGTCACCTGAAAGACAGAAAAAATAGGGAGGGAGAGGAAATGCAGTGCAGTTAGAGTCTGGCCTCACCACAGGACATTCTCATGTAATTAATGTCGAGGTCGAAAGCTCCTGGGCCATCTGTTAGGACCTTCCTGATAACGCCTGCACACCACGACCAGCCTGTGACCTGAAAAATTTGACTGCACGCTGCATACCAACATATAACAGTGTTTAATCCAATCCACAGAAACACACTCTACTTTCTTGATTCAATTTTGGATGTAAAATATGAATCTTAACAATAAAGAATGGGGAATGTTCCCACTGAATTATAATGTATAAACTGAATAATAAAACATAATTTATCATTGTTTGTTCATGACTCTTTTTAAAATCGCTTCCAGCTGCTGAAATACACATAAACAAAACTCATATGTCGGGAAAATGTGGCACCGGAGGAGAAAGCTACACTACTCGGTTGGAGATTACACCATCAAATGTTCATGGTGTTACGCTTGTAGTCTTCTCAGATTGGATGCGGTGCATCCCGCTGTTTGTTGTGGTCTGTCATTACGGTGCCCCTGGATGCTCCAGTGCACATGCTACTACTGCTGCTACAATGGGATTAGTGCAGGGGTGATGTTCAAACACACATACTCACAACAATAGACACCTCTGTACACACAGCAGACGTATATTCACGTAAATCCATATACACACATGCACACACACTGATGTGTTCAAGGACAACAACTGCAGATCAGACAAACTTAAGCCCAAACAGGAGGATTACAGAAAACAATGTGTTTTGGTCTTTTAACTACAGCCCCAATCCTCTTTGGAATAAAACATCGTCCTTAATTATTAGTGTCAGTTGTTGCTGTAAACCCTGTGAAATGTTTATGAGCCAAACTTGAAATTAAAACCCCTCAAATGCCAGCTTGACATAGAGATAATTAGAGTTGTGAATGCTTTGATATGAGCAGGATTGGCCTGCCTCCTCGCAGCTTTAGTATCACTGTGCTGGCTTTCTCGAGCAAAGGGGGAGGTCTGATTGGTCTGGCAGGCGAATAAACTCTAATCAAACCGACTTGTAGTGGCTTTTGGCTGAGAGGACGCAAATCATGACTGAACCCCAGATGGGCTGACGTTGCTATAGATCTGACTGACGGATAGCAGAAAGAGTAAGCAGCCAATGGTGCCCAGTGCATAAGATATATAACTGTGATGAGGTTGCTCCTTTGTGGAAGTGGAAGATCTGAAAGTCGAGTGCCTTTCTTTCACGGCTAGCCTGTGTCATATTGTGTGTGCACACATGTGTGTGTGTGTGGTCTGTGGTCGCTGCCCTTCTCAGCACCATGAATCCACTCACAGCGCCGCTGACGGAGGATTCGGAGCTTTTTGTTGAATGATAAGAGTGTGAAGAAGGAAAGTATGCCCCTGCAGCTGTACAAACACGTTTAACAGTTTAGGATCAGTTTCTGTTTCTTGTGACGTGAATTTTCCTCCCCAAGTAGTTCTGGGATTGTGGTTACAGAATAAATGAGTGTGAAGCTCTGTTGTCGGAGCTCATGCTGATCTTCTGACAGGCCCCAGCTTGGGGATGTCCTCTAGTTACCATGTGGTGTGGGGTGAATCTGGTCAGCAGAGGCTGATTCCTCCTACAGAGGAAGTTAATTGGATCTCAGTGTATCTGATCTCCGCCTCGGATTGCATCACCGGAGATTAATAGCTTGAGATGTATAACAGCTTAGCCGATTACTGCTTCTCTTCATCCTCATTTATTCAGCGCTCGTGTGTCTTCTCTAAATTCCTCTCCTTGTCAGAGCCAAACACTTTTATTGTCATCTGAATATTCCCCTTAATCAACCACAGCACTTTAAAATGGCACCATACATCTTCTTCAACCTCCCTAGGGTGCAGCATGTTGGGCCTCTGGGAACGTTGGGCAGAGTGTGAGGTGTGAAGGGTGAACGCTTGTCACCGGACAGACGATGAACTGTGAACTTTATTGATCTGTGACTCAGACCCAAGGGAGGAAGCACGGCCTGTCACTGATTGGATTATCCGCCGATACAAATGTTGAAAAATCAATCACGGAATTCACAGAGCGCCTCGGGCGGTTTCGCTTTGGAGTAGGAATGATCAGTTCACAGGCACATTCAACTCTGACCTCACCTAGCTGTAATCACTGTTCTCTATAATTAGCTCCTTTTGACAGCAGGGAGAAAATGCTTTAGCTGCCATGTGACAGAGAGCTGATGAAACCCTCAGGCTGGGAGCACAAAGTGACTCTGAAACATGATATGCGTGGCAGCAGTGTGGGAGCCTTTCATGTCACCTGTCATTATCTGTACATGCTAATGTCACCCTGCCAGTGGTAATGACACTGCAGTACTTACAGTAAAATACCACTCTGCTATTTCTGCACATTATGGCCCATTAAACTACAGACTGTACCATCCTTGATATTTATTTTTTTAATTGATTTCCTGCCTTTGAAAACAGCGTCTCACATTTATCAGTGCACAATGCAAATCAAGCTGCAGAGCCTTCAAAGTGATGAGTGATCCATCATACTATATTACCAAAGTTGGGTTAGGTTATGTGATAATGATGCGCCGTGCCTCTCTTTGTGGGAACATTACGGACACTTCTGACAACGCAGATTTTTAAAATTCGGCTTCTTGCAGTGTTATTTAAAAGGTCCAATGTGTAGGATTTAAAACTATCTAGTAGCAGGGAAAAAAGAAGTAGCCCAGAACAGACAAATCAAACTCTGATATCTAGATGTGACCTTTTGCTTTTTATGTGAATTTCACAGCCAGAGTTTTTCCTACATGCTTGGAAGGAGAGGGTGAGACGTGGGAGAGTATTCATTTGGTTGCAATCTGCAATGTAACTGCTAGGTGCCACTAAATCCTACACACCGGGCCTTTAATAACAATACGAGAAACTAATTTCACCTTCCTCCTTTTCACGTGTTTGTCTCCTGAAACAGAATTCCCATCAATAAATCTCCTGAATTATGAACTGCTTTCTGAATTATGATTTACAGACTGGAGTAGTTTACAGCAGTAGGTTTATTTCTATATTTATTTCCCTAAAAAGTGATAGCATAGGTGTGGAGCTACAACTGCATTTCAATGCCCAATACCCTATATCATAAAACAATGCATACATGTCAGACGTCAAAGCATTCATAAAAATATCTGGAAGGTAAAAATGCACCTAGAAATGTAAATGTAAACTCGATATTAAGTGTTTTTGAGCTTTGAACAGCATCCTGTCCTCTGCCTGCAGGAATTTACACCTTCATACAGTTTTTCCACCTCATCGACTGTTGCCTTCAAATACTGCAGGGAGATGCAACTGGGAGATCACACACCGCCGCCTGAACTGAACTCTCACGACTCCGTAAGAAGAAATCCTACACACCAGCATTTCCACAAGTTTTCACAAGTTGGCACAACATTATCACGACAGAACTAATGGTTCAAACCTTTGTTGACGCACATGGCTGCCGCGGAAAACGGAAGTGGATTTGATCTGTTTGTCATCACTCTTTCTCTGACCTTCTACCTTCCACACTGAAGACTCATTGGGAGCGGGTGATAATGAACCCAACGGTATCGACATTCACGACCTATTTCCTTTGCACTTCGTGTTCATACAGTACTTTGACAAATGTTTGGAGGACAAACAAACTCAACCATGGTTACAAAGAAATGATTAGGATGGGGGTAAAACCTCGACCTTATGGCTAAACATGATAACCTTTACAAATAAGTCACAACAGATTCCTTGTCCTTCTAATCAGTGAGTCAGAGTTTAATCTTGTTATTCTTTACCGGCAAATACAGTAGCCCCCCATTGTCCTCCAGTGCAGAGTTGGCTGGTATGCTACCAATTATTGTGTCTTTACTTTGCTCAGTTAATAATTACAGAAGTTTTGCACCATGTGTGCGAGTCTGATAAAGACAGGAAGGAGGGAAGGCAGCTTAGGTCTTGATAAGATGCCAGATAGTCAAATAACAGCCACTCCAAGAATGCCTGGATAGTCCCTGAGTACAATGGCCAGGGATCATAGATCAATCATTTATGTGTTATTACACCTCCAACATTCACACAATCATAAAGTTTTAGGCTATCCTCAGGCTAAAGCGTCTATTAAGTCCTTGTTCTACGTGCTGCTTGCCAGGTAATGAGAAAAAGAGCATTATAAATATTAATGATCCGAGACTGTTTCTTTGTGAACAACCAATTAAACTGCTTGTACAACTGCTAATGTGAAAATCACTTAAGTGTAAAAACATCTTTAGGAGAAAAGGCAATTTACCTGGTCATACCTTGACTGAGGAGGGTGGTCGTGTCAGCTGGTTTATCCTGAGGAGAGAGGGACAGATTTAGAAATTAAGGATGCACAAAGACTCTTAAATTACATTCATTATTTATTATTCTCTTTTGTCTCTCTTCTCTTTCTAGATCTTTCAAGTCATGACTATCTGCTCCTCCGATCGTCCAGGCTGCAGAGCTCAGCCTGCCTTGACCCGACACTGAATCTGCACGGTCAAGGCGCAATGGCACGGCAGACGAGATAGTTCTGGTCTTACACATGGCTAAGTGTAAATGTGGAGAGGTTGGAGAGGTTATGTGTCGGGTGGGCATGCACTGAACCTGAGCTATAAATTGCAACCCTGTAGCCAAAAAAAGCTAGGAACCTCAAAATAATAAAGCACTCTTAGTCTGGAAATAGAAAGGCGCGCTCCAGTGAGTAACTCGTTCGGTTCCACGCCTTTTATAAATAGCGCTGTGTATCTGAGGACACACTCAAAGGAGGAAACACAACAGCAGCAAAACGCTCTGTTAAGCCAGGGGAAATTTATAAATCGTGGCTTTTATAGCGTGAATGCGATCTATAAATATCACAGTCATGAAACAATCCGAGCTGTGCAAAGTTGTGGATTTTGACATCTTTCACAATCCCTGAGGTGCTGTTTGCAGCTTGTTACATAAGAGCTGATATGATGTTTAAGTTCTGTACAAACAGAGGCCTGTAGCATAGTGTGTGAGGTATGTTTGCTATATATGTATACATGTGAAGTGTAAAGGTCCTGACATCAGATATTCAGATATCATGCACGTGAATGTAGTTCGTGATAAAAGCTTGCATAACGTTCTAATAAGGCGGATTATTAATATTTCTGATTGCAGACTTGATGTTTATCAGTGTATTAAAGACTTATTAACATTTATAACCGCAGACTTGTTTGCTCTTCAGAAAGCGACAAACACTTGAGCCTTTATTAATGACTTAATGACTCAACTTCATTAAAGACTCACAACCTGGCAACCCAGCAGGTGTTAGTGGATTACAGCTGTATGTGTGATGTAGAAAGCAAATTAACAAGATTTGTCAAGGATTATCAAAGGGGCTCGTTGAAACAATTTAAAGGGTGACTTTTCAGAAAATGCAAACAATAGTTAAGATGTTGTATTAGCTTTGAAATGTAGTAGTATAAAATAGTACATCTACATATTTGTGGTACATGAACAACCCTCGAGTGCCTCCAAAGTGTCTCTGTTTAATGTCTGAGACTTTATAAACTCCATCTGTTGCTCTATTAGCTCTGCCCTACAGCATGTATTGTGAAAGTCAAAGGGTTGTGGTTAGATATACTTTGAGTGAAAATGTGCCATCTGCCCACAATGTGCAACAATGTGGGCAGATAGCTCCAACCACAAAGTGGGACCACAAACTAGTATCTATTCCTGGCACGACGGCAAGAGTGTGACTTTTCTAGTACTCATTGTTTTGCACTTCTTCCCTTTTTTTTTTTTTTTTCCTGGACCAGACCCAGCGGAAGCCACAGCAGCGGGCGGGTTAGTGGTGCCTCTGCAAAGACCCCTTTCAAAATTGTATATTAACGTCACGCAGAGGAAGTATTTACGACTGAGTTTGACACCAGGATTATAAATCCACCCGAAATGTGAAGTTTCCACATTTCTTTTGTACATTTTTAAGTTGTCGTCCAAAGTATATATGATTATAACTACGCTTATTCTGGTTATGTTGTACTAAAATCTCTCCTCTCTCTTTTTATGAGAGATTTCAGCGTGGGAAAGATCAGGAACCAACTCCATAGGGTGAAGACAAGACGGCTGCAGACATACTTCAGACATCAGACTGGCATCCTGTCTAAAAATGTCCCTCATCTTTAGCAGGAAGGAAGTCATTTTTGAGAGCACTGGCACCAGGGGAGTCAGTCAATGTGATAAAAAGTAGGAAAAAATAGTAAAAAAGAAACAAGAAGTCACGTCTCGCCATCTGAAAGAGGATGAATGTGTTTGTTTTAGCCTTTTAAGGCCATGACTGGCTACCATGTTCCTCTAGGTTTCGCTTCTTTGGTGTTTGAAAGAGGAAAATATGAATGGGTGAATAAAGAGGGGCGGTAGCTGGTAAAAGTCTAAGCGAGCACACTTTAGCAAATTGATGGCTAGAACAGCTTGTGTCAGCTCTGGAGCACTTTTAGCTGACTGGGACTTTCTATTGGCTGGAGGGCCTTTTTGAGTCTTGCAGGTTTGGCACCATTGTTGGCATCGCTGGGCAACTTGTCCCTGACACACGTCAAAGAGTGTAGCCCTGTCCACATAGAGTCTCCAACCTCTTTGTGTCTGTATGGCACTCAGAAGAAAACCACTATTGTTGCCACTTGTTCAGCCTCTTGCACAGAGGGGGGTGTGTTTGGATTTTGGGAGTCAGCGGAGGACATCTCGAGCAAGTATTAAATATTTAAAGAATAAATGACTAAATAATAAATGAAATAAAAATGTGTTATTCAAACAAAGTGTGAGTCACTTACTGCTTCTCGGCTTTCTCCCTGTCATCCAGGAAAAATAGAGCAGTGGCCAGGAAAAACATGCCCCCCAGGACGATGATAAAGGGACAGAGCATGAGGGCATAACCCAGACTCAGGAACCGCCAGAGCGCTGACGTAGCGTAGCTCTCCTGAAGGGCGTCGGAGATCTGCACCCGAACGCACCAGCAAGAAAACACAATGACAAACACACACACACACACACACACAGACAAAGACAAAAGAGAAGAATTTAAATAAATCACACTGCAAACATTCTTAAAATATCATGTCATGCTCTGAAACACTACGTGACGCTTTACCGGGATGGGTTCTGCATGTTTCATCATAGCAACAGATAAAACGGACACACGGCATGATGTAAGGCGTTCTGTTTTGGTTTTAAGCGAGGCAGGATTTCACAGCTAGTAGCTCACATTGCCGTCGAAAAGGCTTGAGTAACACTGGCATTCAGTCTGTCGTGCGTGTGGCGTTGAGGAAAACAACAGCTGGACTAGAGTGGGTGTGAAGTGACCATTTCTGCCTCCCAGTGTCACTCATAAGGCAGCTCTCAAACACGCATAGATCACTGCGCTGACAATAATGATGGAGAGGAGGATGCCGGACGGCAGCTTTTAGCAGATTGTGTGGATATATGCACAGCAGGAAGGAGAGGGGGCTTCTTCCCCTCCGTGTGAGAGTCTGAGCGGCCATAGGTCACCGCTGCAGAAGCACATCGATTATATGTTTGCATCAGCAGAATGAGATTCTCTGGGTAGAGCTTGGAGAACTGCTGACAAGAAGGATGTTGGAGGGAATGACCATGTGCATACACTTTGTGTTCATGTGTACATCTGCAAGGTGAGAGAGTAATCGCGTGAGGGGAAATAAAGAAGTGCGTGACTACATCTGGTGTACGTCCAGCAGCTGTGTGTGTGTGTGTGGTCGGTGCAAAGCTATTTCTTCACGTACAGTAAATTGCCTGAAACTTGCACATTACGGCTCGGCTAAAAATACATAGTGAACTGCCGCATGTCTGATTATTATTGAGCTAGAAGGCATTTCTTGGGAGATTGCTGAGAGATTTATCCTGGTGTTCCCTTGCCACCCACTCTGCCCGTCCTACTCGTACAGTATAGGAGGAGTCCATTATGTGTTTCTCAGGGGATGTCTGATGTGACAAGTGGCTCTGTCTACGTGCTGATGGAGGGGGATCTTGGCTCAATCTCAGAATTTTAGATGCACTAAAGCACTCTTGCACAACAGGAAGCGGCTCTGGCATCTGGGCATCAATATCTGCACGCAACTACGGTGCACATTGGTTTGTAGAGTTGATCACGGTGTTTTTTTGCAAATCCCTGACACGCTCACTTGCTCACTTTCCCCTGTGGTTGCTTAGCAATAACCATCACTCTGTTTTTCATGAGATTCTCCACTTTACTCATTCACAGGATTTGTGCCAGTCTGCATTGGTAAGCGTATATCTGCCCGCGCTCGGAGTGTGCGTCACGACCAAGTCCATCGCACTTGTGTGCTAAACCTCGGCTCAGGAACTGAGACAGTGAGTGATGACGCATTTGGAGCATTCCGGGCCTCGTCGGTCCAGGGTTTTGTGGAGGAGTGAGAAATCCCCCGGACATTCAGTATGTCACTTAGAGGAGAGTCGTGACCCCGGAGGCTATATGGAGAAACCCGGGTGACTAACTGCAGGGCTGTGTCTGGGTAACTCTGGTTGGCAGCGTGTGGGCTGCATGATTTTTGACATGTGTGAAGCTTGCTGGAATATTAAAAGAGCATTTGTATTAGCCTCCATTTTCCACACATCATGTTGTACGGCTGAACTTGAAAAATGTGGAACTGATCACAAATTGCTAGTGCCGAGGTGACCTCTTTACTTTATTTGTTTTCCCCAACGAACAGGCAAAGATGTCAAATTAACAATGACATGAAACAGCTCTATGAGGCAAATCCTCAATCCTCCTTTGAGAAGCTAAAACCAGCCTCTCATTTTTGTTTGTATAAATAATTTAAATCCTTAATCTGTTATCCAAACTGCTGTCAATTACTTTTCTTTGGTTCGAATAATCCATTAATTACGACTAATCCTTCCAGGACTGGTTGCATCTTCAGTGCTAGAATTAAAGCGATCCAGACTGCGTCACACAGTAGTTCAAAGTATAGTATCTCTAAATGTGTCAATAGGAAGTTTGTATAATATAATATGACACTGGGTTTTATTTGATCCTCAGAAACAATACAGTGCAATCCTTTGAGCCGGATTCTGTTTCCCAGAATTGAGATTTTTCTCAATGCCACTTTTGTTAAGTCTTTTTGAGAGAGCTTGTCAGTACTTGGGAGACGACTTAATGTTTCTTTTATCCGGCTTTGACAAGAGTTTAACATTCCAATTTAAGGAAGAAGACACTTTCAATGCGGCTCAAAAGACATCTGTTGCCGGCCTGTCAGGCCCTGACAGAGGACCTCGAGGATCGGTTTGATTCACTAATCAAAGACTTCCAAATTTGCCTTTGTTAAAGTGACCTAGGCTGAGAGCCAGAGGCACGACACTGAAACGCAGTGTAAACAAATAACAAGGTGGCCTCTTCTCTCTCAGAACAAAAGTACATCGTAAATACTGGAAAAAAACGTAAACGCGTGGTTATGATGTGCAGATTTTGATGCTCATGATGTTACTACAGAATATTTATTATTGGCATGTTGTCCCTGCAAAAGAGCTAAATTTTCACTGCTCAAACAGTATGTGGAGTTACTATTTAACCTCAGAAATGTTCATACTCTATTTGTTCTTGCTTCACACTCCATTGAATGTCGAGCAGCACTCCCTCATTGAATGCACTCTGAGGTGTACGCTTGTGGTTTGGAGGTGTGTGTGTGTGTGTACATGTGTGTGTTGGTGGGGGTTGACTTTGACCTTGAGAAGCCCACCATCCCAGTAGGAACCACTCTCTCATCTCCTGACCAATCAAATCCAGTAAAACTGGTACCCTCCTGGGAACCGTGCGATTTACTGGAAAACCTGCCACTGACAGGCTGAAGAGCAGTGGTGAAATCACAACTCTGTTCACCAGCCGCCCCCCCCTGAGACGTGTGCTAAAAGCTCCTCTTGTACCTCCACTTTGCGTTGGCCCAGTTAAAGCAAGAGCTGAACGGGTATCTGAATACATTGTTTGTGTGAACAGGGTGCTAACAGACACACTGAAGCTTTGTGTTCCACCTGGGAATTACACTCTGGGAATAAAATGCCCCCTTTACACCCGATCACCACACATAAATGCTTCTGGGAAAGTCTTACCAGGCCTATCAGGTACGGACTTCCCGCATCACCCAGAAGATGAGAGGTGAAGCTCTGGAAGGCGACCGCCGTTGCTCTCCGCGTTGGGATAACGACAAACTGCACAGAGGAAAGGATGCATGAGATTGTGTAAGGTGATGAAGAGACAGAGGTACAAAGATTCACTCATCCATGTTAAAACTCTTGCAGTCTTCAATTATGCAGGCAGAGTCCACCTCATTGGGTCAAAACACCCAAGGAATACCTGTCACTCATGGTAAAATTGCCAGTAATAGCCTGTAGCCGTCTCTACATACTCACCACAGTCTCCAACCTAATTATAAATTAAAGAGCTGGTTGGTTAACCCACCTTACTGAAAGTCTAATTTAATCGTTTCACTTTTACATACCAAAACAGAGAAAGAATACAGACTCTCAGTATATGAATCATTGTTGGTGAAGACAGTAAGTATCAGCCACACCCAAACTGTAGCCACTCACACGTTTCAAACTCAAGCCCGTGTCTAATTGGATGCCTTTTATTTGGTACAGTTTGTTGCAGGAATTTCTAGGGACCCAGTAGATAAATATAGGCTCTCAGTCACTTACCATTAAAATGTCTGCTGTTATGGCCCAGTTCAGGAAAAGCAGCGTCTCTCCTATAAAGATGCAAACCTAAATAAAGAAAGAAGAAGAAAAATAATTGTCCATTTTTCATGGTGCTAATTAAGATCAGCCAATTTCCACTGCACAAAAGGCTGCTAACCAGACACGAAGCCAAGAGAGGAGGATGCAGATATTTCTACTGTGTGTGGGAATCCACTGCTGAATAAAAGTGCTTTGGTTGCTTGCGGTTTAAAACATGTTATTATGCTGTGGCCCAATTATACGTGGAGGTAAAGGCCTTCATTTTGGTTCCATTGAGCCGACAATTTAGCCTACGAGCTGAAAAACACGAGCACGAGATGATAAGGGTTGTTTATTCCTGTCAAAGCTGCATATTCAATGTGGAAACATCGGAACACTTCACTAAATTTAGACCCAGCTGCAACATTTGAATTTATGTTCTGCTTCCGAATGGGTGGAACAGAAATGTAAACTTTAAATCACATGGTGGAGTTCACATATACAGCTTAGTAAAACTACATGCAGGCTACTGTATGTACACGGCTCGATAGCAGCTGGTGCTGTTATTTGGCCACTTTCCTGAACAGAACCAGAGGGATTTGTTTGTAGTGGAATCTTGTGTATCTGTATTGGCTGGTTTCGTCTGGCACGGTTTAACGTGGCTGGTTTCCTGTTTCCTGCTGGGGAATAACCCCTTTGCCAGTGTGCCAGACCTACGATACAGCACAGAGAGTTACAGAAGTGGTCTGACAAGCGGAGATGTAGACAGATCAGCTCTGAGAGCTGCGAACCAGACACCGTGACCGACATGTTGCCTCTTGGAAGATAGAAGCTTGAGCCTTTGCTCAGATTAGCTGCGTGTTGACGAGACAACAGCTGCGAGGGGTCAATCGGCCCTCGGCGGAGCGGCGCTTGACCACGCTACAGCCGCGTCACGCCTTATAATGTGACACATCTGTCAGCGCTTCGCCGTGAAACCTGAGTTGATGACTTACAACTGAGGCTGTACTGTACGGTGATTTAATATCGTACAGTGGAGTAGTCTGAGAAGCCACGTTTGAAGTTGAAACGGTTAAACGAGTATTGAAATTGTACGCTCTCCCCTTCTTTGGTAAGATTTAAAACATCGGCGAGCATCAACCTGCAGATTTATCCTTTGTGACCAGAAATCTGGTGTCAAAAGCCCGTTGTGTCACACAGCATTTATCTAAAATTGAGTTAGACAGATTTGTAATCATGTAATTAATACGGATACTCCTGCACCTCAGGTCTAATTAGCTGAGTCATTCCTCTGTCAAACACCTGATAAGTGTGCCTCTGACCTAAAGCACTTATACATTTTAATTCGTTAAATCAAAATGACCACTTATAGGAGTAATTATTCATCATTTGGGAAGTACTCGCAGCTGTTGAAAGGTATACGGAGCACTAAATGAACATGGTTATTATTAATCTTTTAATTCTTTTTTGATTAAAACGATGTGCTATCTGAGCTTTACAAAAGAAGTCATTGTCCTGTCTTGTGGCTCCATAACTTGAAAGCACACACCCTGCATACACTGTAAAAAAAAAAAAAGTCAGAGGCCAGACATGTCAAGGTCAGTCAAGGCTACATATTTAGGATACGGAAGCCTGTTTTGTTATCTTCCCGTACATGCTTGGGAAATATTTTCCATCTTTTCCATTTTTCCAGCATTACAACCGCCCAACTTGTTGAGAGTCAGTTCCTATTCCTTTGTCTCTGATAAGAGTGAGAAATTGTCGTGCTTGGTGAGTCCAACAGCCCAGAGTGCATTGTTTCAGGGCACTGCTTGTTAAGTTGCACCCTTTCCTGCTTTATAAGGCAATTAGACAAACCAGCTCTATGCGCATTTGATTGAGACTTTAACTTCTGGCCAGATGAGATGAGATGAGATGAGGCGTAAACTCCTGAGGCCAGTTCAATCTAACCTGCAATTAGGGCTATTCATTATGAGGAGCAACACCCACTCACTGCCTCAGGGCTTGAATGGAAGTGGCATCAGGCGAGGTGTCTTACTGCTTTATTCCTGATTCAAAAATGAACCCCACCCTGAGCTTTTACTAATCCGTCTCTTGTTAGATTGACTTTCTCTTTTAATTCTCAGCGCCTAAGGCTAATCTGTAATTAACTAATTAACATACTAGTATCCTTCTTTGTCAGAGGGACATCTTTCACTGGGGACCTGTTGATTCATGGAAAAAGGAAGGCAAACATGGCCCTAATCACAGCTATCTCCGGCTGTTCAATTGAGCTTCCTCTGCTGCAGACTCAATATACACAAAAGAGTTACAGGAAATGACTCTTACGTAAGCTCCTACGATGCTCTTCTTGGCCACCACGAAGATGAGGCAGATGAAGATGGCCGAACCCAGCATGCTGACGGCGCACACGAGCGGGTCGGCTCGCTCCGTCTTCTGGCGGCACAGGCGCGTGGTGGCTGCGCCGATGACCACGCCCAACAGACCGGTCACGCAGGTGATCGCTCCGAAGATGAGGCTAGACATGAGAGGAAATCAGACATGTCTGAGGCCATGCAACACCAAAGATGAAGCTTCAGCTGTTGTGTGCACATTTAGATAACAGCCTGGGTTATTACAAAAGGTGCAACGTTGAAATACCTTCAAAATAAACAGAGCTGTAATATATAATGGCAGCTAAACCCAGTGCATTCAGCTTTTTATATATGTTGTACACAAAGGAGGCCAGCATCTTTCTTCTTTACAAAGGTTCAGATTATGCCGGTGACTAACATAGTCTGCCCTTCTGTGTTTAGTCATCTTCTCACCTGTCTGTGCTACTGCAGATCTCTTTTGTGCAGGTCTCTGCAGTCTTCTGCACCACCTGGGCTCTGGCGAGGTACACAGGAATCCACATACCAAAAGCACCCGTGGCAAAAGACACCGCCGCGGTCGCCAGGGAGGAGAACACGTAACTCCGACTGTATACACACACAGAATCAAATCAATCAGGTGATTATCTTTGCTTACAAAAGTAAAAAAAAACAAGGTAAAGAAGATACTGTTATCTGTCACGTAACCTAAAACATCCCACTTGCCATCTCGCTTATCTGATCACAAACAGATAAAACAGGTAATAAAAGAATACAGGGAGTTACAGTATGTGGTCCGACAGGATTATTTCAACGGTGAGAATTTAAAGCAGCTCTGGTGCTAAACCTCAAATGTTATGCAGGTACGACTGACGGACTGTTTTATGCAGGAGCCAGAAATAACACAGCATTTAACGCGTTTTCCTGCTTCCATTGCTGGTGAATGTGTGGAAACTGTGTACAGCTAAATGTCACACATCCTGCGGGGGGATGAATTTCTGATTACTCTACTTTAAATAGTTCCCAGAAACCTGCACGGCGACATGACGGTAGCTGTATAGATTTTATAACATCTTTTAAAGAAGTGGTAGCCCACAGGTCATATAATAACAAGGGGGCTACAGTGTCATGGATGCAAAGCTCCCTTCACAGCTCGGTAGGATTGCAGGGTGGTGGTGAGTGAATGATACTGGCTCACTGTGGCATATGTTGACATTTCCATGCCTCTAATGGCTACTATAAAAAGATATGATATATAATGCTTGTTGCATTCAGCAAGTGTAAGCCAAACTGCTGGGGGAAAAGTGATGATTTTAGGGCCTACGCTTGAAAGCTGATGGAAAGCCTTACTTCTTGGCGAGCGCCTTCATGTCGCAGACCCAGGACGTGCGGGTCTTGATGCGTCCTCCCATCTGGTCAGCGCTGCCCCTCTTTGGCTCAGGCACAAAGACCAGGATCAGAGTCCCTGCTGTGATCCCTAAAACTGGGGACACCTATGAGGACAAGAAAGATCTATGAGACCACGATATTTAGGGTGTGGTTTGGGGGGGAAGGCAGACATGAGATGAAGGACAAAGAACGGTGTGTTTACAATGCACTGCCACCGTGTTTGCCGATACGCCTGACATCCTATACAAGCCCTCTGGAGCTGAGAGGCATTCCCTCTGCTTACTCTATTGGCACTGTGTGTGTGTGTGTGTTAATGTGTACCTGTGTGGTTGTGTGGGCTTGCCTATGTGTATAAGCTTACAAAACTCAGGAAAAGGGCTCTTTGGCTTTGAGAGCTGCTTTGTGAGCTCTGCACCGAGGTGAAAACCTCATTTGTGGCCATCTGCTATTATGTTCACTATCATCTTTTATGGGTTATGAGGTAGCATGTTTGTGCATGTGTGTGTCTGTGGGAAGGGGGCGGAGGGGGTTGCAAAGACAAAAGGCAGGATGGGATGTGTGGGAGAGGATTTGTTTGAGTAATAAAAAATTGCTCACAAAAAGCCGAACCAATTTCATCTGTCAGGTGAAATTCATCATATCATATTTTATAGCTCATTTATATGCATTCGTACCGCGCGGCTGTGAAACACGTGTGTGTGTGTGTGTGTCCTCAAGTTTTTCATTGCGGGAGTCTGCCGTGGCTCATAACGCGGCTAATAATGCAACTCAGCACAGTGGTTATGGTCTCAAGGGTGTGTGGATTACACCGATAATATCTGTTACTATATCGCGTCCTCTCTTCGGTCGTCTTCTGCTTGTGTGGAGCGACTTAATCGAGTGCACATCTCCATCAGAATCATATAATGCGCTTTCAGCGAGCAATGCTTATTTGAAGGACGCACAAAGAGAATAAATATTAGCCAATATTAACAAGTTATGCACCCGGGTCCCTTCAGAATTATTGTACGAGACACCAGGAATCATGACCCTTGACCTTGACTCCCACAGGGCCCATTACACACTTCCTGTATGGACGGTTGGCCATCAAACAAATTAGCTACTGCCCTCTCTTGCTCCTCGTTTTCCTCTGCGTCCCCCCCCCCCCCCTTCTTATCTTCCACATTTTTTTGCTAAACAAGGAAGGTAGCTGGAACACGTCGGGCAAAAACAAACGGAAGCGCTGCAGTGTTTTTTCCCTTAAAGCAGCGCAGGGGTTGCACAGAACCCGTTTCATGTCTTGGGTATTTGTTTTCCTCTGCATGCCACACCGATGATTAATTGGCTTTGAGATTGTTTTATTGGAATGCCATTGTGCCTGCTGTGGAACAAACTGCCCCGCTCTTTGTGTTTGTTTTTTTTTTAAGAAGAAGTGGGCTTCCTGTTTCCTCAGAACCGGTAAGCTGTCGCGTCCAGGAATCACTTCCACCGCGACATGCTGAGGGAATATTAAATGTCTTCCTTTTAAATGTCAGTCAGCTCATGAGCGGCGTCAGGTCATAATTTGTTTTCAGGATTTTAAAAGCTGACCCTGAAAGTCAACGATTCCTGTTGGAGACCTTTCATTGGTCCTCTCCATTGCTACTGGTACGCTTTATAGAGCTGTTCCTTTCTAAATGTTTTGTCTCAAGCACTCAGTGGTCTCCCACTAAAAAAGTGCTATGACAACAGTGATTTATGTTCCTGATTTAACACCTGTGTCTGCTTGTAAGCGCACAATAAGCGTGCTACTGATAAAACAGTCCAGTAAGGATTTATTTCTTGAAGCAACAGACCTATGAAGGTGGGACATCTCAGCAAATTTCTACACATAAATTTGAATCAAGCTTTAATTAAAAGATATCCATTTTAATGCTCTTGCAGCATATTCCAACTGAAACCCTGCTGTCCCCTGCGAAGAAGCTGAGCGTCCTCTCTATTCTTTTCTTTTACGTTCTTATCGGGGCTCGCTCGTCATCATTTCCCTTTCATGCGCTTTCCATTGTTCGATGCACAGCACAGCCAGCTGCCATAAAAGTGCCTGGAACATGCATTTAGTATTGCAGTCTGTGCAGGACCAAAATGCACAAAGTGTGCAGCTAACAATGAAACCTTACACTACGTTTCGCTGAGTTCCTGAACTGAAAAAGACACTACACGGAGGTTAAGGAAGCACTGACGCCTTCTAATTTGGCCAAGGCTGACACTGATCCCGCTTCACTGCAGACGACCTCAGTGGGTAAAGTGTAATGAAAGACAAATGTGTTTACAGCAACTGAGAAAGGAAAGGCTCGATTTTGATCTTTAATAGAAAATTTAATTTTTACTGCTGCAGAACAGAACCACACTTTTTTTTAACACATAGTAGAAATCGTTAAATGCTAAAAGAACATTCTTAGAAATAGTTCTGTGGGAGGCTGGAGGCTGAGCTGCCACTGATGTGGACGTGTGTGAGAAATGTCCAGCCTTAAGCAGTCTCCGCTATGTCACTTCCCTACAATGTCAGAGCCCCGGACCGCCTGTTCAGCCATGTGTGTCCTCCCGGTGCTTCTGTCGCCACTGACCCTGTTGACCCCAGATCCATGACAGGCCTCCCCACCAAGCCCTGCAGGAGGGGCTTTTTTTGTTTGTCTTTGTGTGTGCATGTTTGAGGATGATAATGACGATGATCGTGCCCTTACCCTCAGTGCCCAGTGCCAGTCTCCTGCGGCCACCTTGGCGCTGGAACCCAGGATGTAACCCAACCCACTGCGGAGAGAAAGACCATGCGTCAGCAACAGAAAACATCATATACATTTATCTGAGCCTGCACCACTACTGGAGCATCCTATAGAGAGTCCGTCATTTCCATTATTTAAGCCACCCCCTTCACTACACACTGCGCTGTTTGTAGTGTGATTAAAGCTGCGTTGAGTGTTTGGGTACTTGACATGGAGAGCCTGTGACAGTGCACCTGATCAAAACACTGGTAGCAACATGGCCAGCAGGTCTATTTGTGGACGTTTGATTTGTGAGTGTAGTCAGAAAAAACGCAGGTGCAAAGTTACAAACCATGAGCCAACAGAGCTCAGTAATAACATGGCTGTCTGGCTGAAGGCTTCGCAACATTGTGTCATAAAGGAAAATAACAATGAAGCGCTTTGGGGGGGGGAAATGTTGCTGGATCGGATCAGATCAGATAAAATAGCCTCTATGCTGCGATAACATCAGCATTTAAAGGGCAAAACAGGATTCAGGACTGAAAAAACAACAATGTAATGGTAAATACAGAGCTGATTGCTCATTTTGATATCTGGTAATGATCATCATGACCTGATTACGATAAGTAGATAAACAGATTGGTGTTATGAAATAGTTTAATGACCAAATAATGGTCCAAGTCACTTTCTAAGCAAACATGACAAACCATTTCTTCATGTTAACATTTACTACATCTTTGAGTCTTATTCATAACATATTTTTAGGATTTTGAACAATTCAATGTTGAAAAATTGAGCTTTAGGGGGGAAAAAAACCTAATTCTTTCACATATTTTTGCTGTTTTATAGATCAAATGACGAATCGGCTAATGAAGAAAACAGCAGATGAATCAATAAAGATCTGGGGAATCAAATTATAAGCAGGATTTGAGGTGTTCCTTTTTGGCCCTATTCCTTATTTAGACATTTTATTGTATTATGTTGTTCTTTCCCTTTAATTCGTGATTCAGCTCCAGCATATTCCTGTTCAAGCGACTAGAATTAGTCAGAAGTCTGACCTTCTGGTTTGCCTGCCTGTGCAGAGCTTGCTCTTTTCTCTTATAATACCAGATTGGATCAATAGATTATCAGATGTAACCAATGGCTCGCACGGCGGGTTCTTATCAGCATTGGCACCAAAAGGGCCAAAACATGTTCAACTGGTTTTACACACAGAAACTCAACTGCATACTCATGGCAAAAAGGGGGAAACAGTCCACAGTTGTGCTTCCATGATTAGTTGTCCAAAAATAACACTGCGGTATAAACAGGCTCAGACAGCATACAGTATGATATTTCCAGTCAGTGACTAACGGCTAATCTTATCAGAGTCCATCCAGAGAGTGTTTGGAAAGTTCAACACCAACAATAAAACTTGAGCATGAAAAATACGCTCACATCAAACGCCGGCGTCGCATAGAGACCTGTCCGCCTGCGGGGGCCGAGTTTCAAAAAAAAATTATGGAGGGAAAAATAAGAGGAGGGAATCCATTTCCTGTGAATCCGGGCGAATTCCTGAGGTCATTTCCTCGAAACGGTCATAACAACCTCGGTAAAGACAAACAAGAGGGAGACTGTATAGGATGTTTGACTGCACTTTACTGAGGCCCACTCTTTTACCTCCTATTGTCTGTGTTGCCGGGCAGTTTACTGTGACCCAAACATTTTGGCAGCTCATGACACAACCACTCAGAGGGCAGTTTAGTCTTTTCCCCTTTCCTCATTTGTCCAACTGTCTCCAATCTGCCATTAAAAACTCATATGATCGGTACACTAAATGAGTCATATAACCTATATTCATCACTGCGGTTTGCTCTCCAATAACAAATTAAAGTGATAGGTTAAACATAGTGTTGAAGAGACTGCAGCACACTTCAGGTTTACTTAGTATTTCCTTCCCTGTGATTCTGCACGCAGAAGCCAAAAACAGCTCAGTATGTGGCAGCTCAGGAACACGCTGTGCACCGTATATAACGACAAACCTCAAGTGGCTCCTGTGCCGCATCCGTCGGCACGTTCATCTTTTATTACTTTGCTTTGTTTGTTTTCTCCCTGTGGCCCTTTTTCTGATTGAATGAACTGAAAGGGCTGGAGATTTGAGCTTAATAATACCTCCTACTCCCACAACCCCACGCCACATCTCCAAATAGCCCTCCCACCCTCCTTTAAGCTTCACGCAGCCAATTGTCAGCTCTCCTTTTCTTTCTGCAGAGAGAGCGAGCCTGAGCTCTTTGTGTGGCTGCTTCTGAGGAAAAGATAGGAGCCGGGCCTGACCTTCTCCTCCTATGTGAGGATCATTTCAATTATCTGTGCTAATTCTCATGATTCCTTCGCACCTTTGGATCTAACGTTTGAAAAGCCGGCTGGATTTGGATCACCGCCAAGCTGTAGTATCATAAAAGTCATGCATGAACATCTCCCAGAATAGACCTTGTTGTCTGCTTTAAGGATACATCATCTGTCTTGACTCACCTTCCCAGGGGGATGGCCAGGTAGAAGACTGAGAGCATCATGGTGCGGCTGTTATTAGTGAACAGGTCTCCTATGATGGTGGGAGAGATGGAGGAGTAGCTGGACTCTCCGATACCCACCAGTCCCCTGGAGAGCACAAACAGCCAATAGTACTGCAGCGAGAGAAAAAGAAAGAGACAGAGAGAGAGAAGACATAAGAGTTTTGTAATTACGCTCCACAGGAAACTTTCTCAGCCTTTTTCCTCACTCTAACTAACTCTACCCGTATCTCTGTGAGTCAGTATCAGCTCTATAAACGTCTAAAGTTGACTGATTCACCACCAGAGTGTTGATTGTGTCACTACAACACAAGTTCAAAAGTCACATGTTTTCTATCAGAGGTAGACACTCCTGAATCAGCACGGTCAGTCCCGTGATATTGTTGCATCTCACATTGATTCAAACGCTGAGATTTTGGACGAGGTTATTTTCATCCTACTTAGCTATATTGAATCACCCTTGCTCCATTATCTTCCATCGGATGTCATAAACTAATAAATAAATAAGATGAATACTTAAAAGGGGCTGGAATAAAAAGCATGCACGCTGGCGGGGGCACCTGTGTAGGCAGCTGGATTGTTAACTGTTTCCATGGCAACTACTACTCGCTGGATACGGACTCCCGTGTCTGCTGCTCGTGAAGCTGCAAAGAAATCTGGTTCCTCCCCCCGCACACACACACACACACACACACTGGAATGACGCAAAACTGCAAATATTGGCCATTAATTCGTGCACCGTCTGTTGGTCCCATGAGTAAAATTAACTGCATGTAGAACTTATTAATGCTGCGATGAAGCTGCGTCGTTTTATGGTGATGATGAAGTATTTTAATCCTTGCTAGCTTTTCTTATGTGGGATATTTTTTTCCACCTTAAACATATGCATGCACATTGGGAGGGTCCTAATAATGTCACAGTGTGGTGTGATAAGGTCACTCTGTAGGGTTTGTAAAGAGATTGATGAAGGCGCATAATGTAGCACACTCAGAGCTAAGACAGTGGAAGGTGATCCCCACGCCGACCTGAGCTCTCAGCTGTCACTCCAGGCTTCATGCTGGTGGATGGGACATCATGTCATAAGGTCATACACACAGCCATCAAACATCTTCTGAAGGCTACACCGCACACACCTCACTGTAAGATGACACTTAAGGGATGCATGCAAACAAAATGTCTCCGCCGTGGTATTCGCCCATATTATTTTCAGCTTCATGTGTTTACAGTTGAGTGTTTTTTCTCCGCTTTTTGCGAAGCCGCCGGTTTCATGATTGATCACAGCTGAGTTTTCACTGCTGCATACACACACACATCATTTTGAATGATTTAGAGCCATTTTCTTTCTTTTAATGGCCCGACGTTTAGCGGGATCATGATGGTAGTTCTTTTTGTTTGTGTGGTCACCAGAGTATCATCGCCACTTGGAACAGAAATGCTAGTAGCAGTGACAACAACAAACAGCAGCGATGCCAGAAAAGTGCCACAAAAATGTTGAGTTAAGAAGCAGAGACTTTATAAAAGCAGATGGAAGAGAGAGGAGATAAAAAAAGAGAATAACGACGAACAACAAACTTGTGAAAATGTTGGTGTATTTTCATAAAAGGAATAAAGGATCATCGATCCGTGCAGCCAGGCTTTATTAGAACAATCGTAGGTTAGTGGTCATTATCCTTGTCTCACCCTCTTCATATGCATGAGATGGAATTGAATCAAATGAGTCATGCTTTCCATTGGACGACTTATAAATAGGCTGCCATTAATGTGTTTGAAATTTCAAATGGCCGACATGTGATCGTTTTGTGACGATAATCAGAAAAAAAAGTGCAAGTTCACTTTTATGGCTGTGAAATTTTATTTATTTTTTTCTGTTACATTCTGTATCGGCTGCAAATCTTTCCAAAAATGCCCCAGAGTGTCTTAAAAGGGTAATGGTAGGACTCAGTTGTAAGTGGTCATTAACATTTCATTACATGTCATGTCTTTCATCTCTCATGGCAACAGCGCCGTGGAGCTGTTACGTAAGAGTCACCTGTCACTTTTGATTGGCACACTCGGGAACATCTCGAGGGTGAAGTTAAAGTTTGGGGTGAAGGACTGCGGCTGCTGTGGATCACTCCTCATCTCCTCATCGGCAGTCAGCGGCCTTTGTGGCATTTGTCAGAGGAGAAGAGGACCTTAATTTCAGCGCAGCTATAAGCAGCCTGACTGTATTTAGTGCTCAGGCAAATTGCTGCAACCTCGTCTTCAAGTAGAGCGTTTATAGGGGGTAGAAGTCAAAGGACGCACTCCTGAGACCGTCAGCATCTCTGAGCCATCGTTCCCTTCCACAGCTCTGGGCTGTGAACGGGCTTACTCACTGGAGAGATGACACTGCAGGGCTCCATGACGCTGCTCTGCAGACATGCTGCGTGGTGCATAAATTTAACTTGCATAGCTTTTAATGCCATAGATCTCTGCCAGCGGAGCGGCTTTAGATTGTCAGTGTGTTACATTTTTTACAGCAGCTGCCCATCAAGACTGTACAACATAACCCCACAAGCATACACAGGGAGATGCACATGCACATGCACACGTCCAGATCCTTTTACTGTAATGTAATGGCTACTCTCAACGGGATACCCCTCCCCCCCTACCGCCATCATCACCCCGAAGAATAATGTTATTACTGAATGCACCCAGCACCGCCCAGCACACAGGGGCTTCTGGAGATATCAAATCCAGATCCACTTGTCAAGGGGCAGTGAAACAACATCTTATCTTCTAAAGCTTTGTAATTGAGACAAGTCTGAGGCATGGGCCTTCATTAGCTGATTGGCTGGCAGCCAGTGAGAGAGAGAGAGAGCGAGGGAAAGAGGGAAGGAGGGAGGGAGACATAAAGAAAGTCTACAAAGGCAAAGGCGGTGTTTGACTTAACCAGCGTATCATTTCATTTCACTAGCCTTAACATCAAGCATATCGAGACCATAACAGAATAATTATCTCGTCAGTGTAGACAGTATCACGAGGGCGGCGGCCTAATGGAATAACACCGGAGCGCTTGTGCTGCGTTTGTTT
Organism: Larimichthys crocea; assembly: GCF_000972845.2. NCBI lineage: Eukaryota > Metazoa > Chordata > Actinopteri > Sciaenidae > Larimichthys > Larimichthys crocea. Next base: position 13,528,342 of record NC_040032.1, read on the forward strand.
CGACAGTTTCCCGTCAGAGCGTATACACGATGTCGTACCTCTTTACCGATGAAGGAGCTCGACAGAGTAACAATGGACCAGAAGAAAATGCCACAGCTCAGGATGACCTTTCTGTTGAAGCGGTCGCCCAGGTAACCGAAGATGGGAGCTGCCACCATGAAGCTGCAGATGAAGACTGTGGAGAGAAAAAAAAAGGAAAAGAGAAAATGTTATTTTGGATACAGTGACAGAAAATGACTGTTACTGCAGTGGACATATCTTTTTCAGTCTTATTTCTGCTTATGTTGCACTCTGCTGTAAAAATCCACTAAACCCAACCGGCTTGTGCCAAGTATTTCACCTTTCAGGTCCATTTATTAAGCCAAGACCTGTCTAGATCGACAGAGTGATACCAGTAAGTCAGAGACACGGTGTAGGACTGCCAGAGGACACCTTCTCTCAACTCCAACCAATTAGGATGCGATTATACTTCGCCTAGACTTACTACAAGAAACATGGCGCAAGAATATTAAATACAGATGATACAGTTCTGGAAACTGTGAAGAAAGGTGATGTGGGTTATAAAGGATTCAATTTGTAAAAGGAAAGAGGAGGAGAAGGATTTGTAGTGTAGAGTAGGGAGGACTGTAAGGAAAGCTATAGTATGGAAGGCTGCCAAATCCAGTAGAGACTGAGGGAGAGAATAGAGGATAAGCGATGGGATGTTGTTAGTTTGTTTGGATCAAACAAATCAAAAAGGCAGTGGAGGAGGTGGTGTCACGGTTTTATGTAGCGCTGTATTAAACTGACCAGGCGCAAGTAGATTAATTGCAATATATCACATCACACCAGCACTGATGCTTTCGCACTTTCTTCCAGGAAGAGGACCGCGGTGGCTGTGTGGCCATAAATAATCTCCATCTTTCTTACAACCAAACCTATGTCTCAGTAAGAGTAGTGCCTTAAAATGTGTTCCTCTAATTGCCCCACTGCTGACGGGACAACTAGGCCCCCTCACTCTCAGAGCTTTTTAGTCAATATTTATGAGAAGGAGCAATCCAAACAGACCCTGAATTTTTAATGCTTTCAAAAAAGAGTTTTGTGTCTTTGCCGAGGAGAAAGGGCAGCGATGTTACTCTTGACAGCAGCGGAGGGAGATGGGGAGGCAAGGCTGGAGTGTTTTGACACATCATCAGCATAAACATACAGAAAGGGAAGGGAGGAGAAGAGAGGAGACGAGAGAGAAGGGAGGAGAGGAGGGGTGTGTTATATAAGATACAGGCATCACAGTCCCACAGCTGCTGAGGCCAACCAGGATAAGGGACAATAATCAGATTGTAGCATAACTATAGATTTGAACATGTGATACGTATGATAAAAAGAAAAAAAAATCCTTTGTAACCTTATTTTAGGGAAAGAAAAAATAGGGTACAAGTACTCATGTTACATTACGTTGTTGCAGGTATGTATACAACAATAACCAATGAGTGCTTGTTTTATTTGATCGCCCATCTATGTACTAAATGAAATGCAGTGAAATGAAATATTAATGCTGTACCACTGTGCTAAAATTACCCATGTGTTATTTTGCTATTGGTGCTGTTAATGTTCTTTCTTTCATCTTGCATTTGAAAATATATAAATACAAATAAAAATATTAAAGGATTCCACATAAAAATAAAAACTCCAAAAAGCAGCAGCAGCGACATATACTTAAAAACAAATAGCTGGAAACAAAAGATAATGAAAATATAGTACAAACACGGATGATTCTTACATTTTCTGTGCCGACTTATAAACATTCGTTTTTACACCACTGCAGAGGCAAAACTTAATTAACACTTCACAAGTAACACCTGGATGTAAGATGTAGCGGGTAGACTCGTTTAAGTCTTAAATTAATCTCAAATTACCATAAATTACTATCAAAAACACTGACTACTCTGTTTTTTTTACTAATATTTTATACAACGTGGACACCACGCCGTATCATTTTGAGAACAAGAATCCTATTTCAGAAACTAAAATGTAATTTGAAATCTAATTTAAATCTAATGTGAATTATTATTAATGAATGAATCAGTTACAGTTGGAGTTTTTTTTTTTCACATGGGCTGGGATTACTTGATCTCATTACAGATAATGAGTCCTTCCCACCTCATCTCTCCCATATGTTTTCCCTCTCCACCTCTCACTCTCACTGCTCTCCTCTTCTGTCTCCCCCTCCTTTTGCCTGCATTTCCCTCCTTCTCTCTCTTTCTTTCTCTCTCTCTCTCTCTCTCTTTCTGCAGCCTCCATCATGAGCATTTATGTGGCTAAGTGCTGCAGGTCTATTGTGCAATGCTAAATGACTCTGATGACTGCTTTGTGCAGATCCAGGCCTCTAAAGAGCTTTATCAACTCACCCTGCAGCCAACAGCACCGCTAGAGAAACCATGCACACACATGCACACACATGCACACACATGCAGTACACGCTATGCACACAGGGTGTTCTGCAGTGCATGTTGGAGATAAGATGAGGGAGCGGTCCACAATGACGCACCAACAGCTGGTTCCACATGGTTTTTAAAAGCCAGGGGCCCAAAGATCATTAGTCAGCAAGTCAAAAATACATCCTGATCATTAACCGGCCTATTTAAAGTCATTAGCACCACCACATATCACCAGATCTCTGGGTCATTGTCTTATTTCATGTAACTGTGTGATTCCCTCCCTTTTTTTTTGATGAGCTACACCATATTCTCAAGGCCCATTATCACCTCTTAGCAGTGTTCTCGCACTTATTTAGCGTTAACCTTGCTGATTTTGCAAAGAAACTGGCCTTGTTGTAGCCTTGTGTTTGTATCCTGCATGTCCTGTGTGAGTTCAGCTTCAGCATAAGCACTAAAAAAAACACTGCGATAAGGAGAAACACATTGTTACAGAACGCCCATAACATCATTTTTAGTTTTAATCGAGTCAGAACGAGGCTAAAAGGGTGTTTGGGTCCGACGTTCAGGTCGACTGAGCGACCCAACAGAGCGTGAGTGTCAGGTATTTTTCTCAAGAAGCTGCTTTGAAGTGGAGGAATAATAGGATGGACTGTTACAAACAGTCCAGCTTTGTTTTCACTGTCAAGGGGCATTGAAGAATGTTGTCAGGTTATTTATTTTAAGCAGAAACAGGTACACCCTTCCACAGAATCAGGATGCATTTATCTCATTGAATTCCTTCCATGCACTTTTGCCCTTTCGATGCCGACAGTGTTGCTGTGCCCTGTGGATTCGGATCTGAAGTCTAGTTGTCTTTGACATAAATCATAGTTATACATGAGCATTTTCAATATGCCTTTGTTCTGAATGTTAATAAGACTACTATTGTATAACATGGTTCTATGTACTCAACAGAAGTCATTCATCATGTCACTGATGTGACTAATCCAGTGTTGGAAGTAGGAATCATCTGCTTTATATCAAACACATGCTGTCGACCTTAACGGAGACTCCTCTGCTCCCAGGAAATACTCTGTCACCACAAAGACCGTCTACCAAACGATCCCACTGTTCTCCTGTCAGTCTCTGTTGAAGGCTGCAAACCTACAAATAAAGAAATCTGTCATGCTCGGAAACGATGATTTCCTCCTCCGAGAGCTGCTAACGTTGATGGATGCGGTGTGTCAATGAAGCGACGCTTCGCTTAATTACAGGATTTATTTAAAAGCTTGAAAAAAAAAACAGTTTGAAAAGTTGCTGTGTGTTTTACTGAATGCCGGATAATGGGCAGCGCAGGCCTAGTGTAAGATATGTTTGGCTTCATTAGCAAGAATGACAAGAAAATAAATGTGTTCGGTCTATTTCGAGACGTTGTCGAAAAACAAACAAACCGTGACTAACAATAAGTCTTCACGGATGCCAGGTCACACCCAAATCCTCCCAATTCTCAGCGAAGACACTGAGAATTGATAGATAATCTCAATTATTCATAACTCAATTTGCAGAGCGTATGTCTAATTTTGAATAGAAAGTTGGCAAGCAGTCGAGCGAATGGAAAAGATTTGACTGAATATGAAGCATGTATAAAATGTCGTCTGTCCTCACAAGTCACATTCCAACTCTGACCACCATTGTCTCGGTGTTTACGGTTGTTTATGCGGCGGGAACACCGAGAGTCCACATGTTTGTGTGACCACAGCGGCCATCAGAGATAAAGCCTCGGCCCTAATCACCAATCTCTCATAAATAAAGTGCATGTGTAACGAATATTTAGCAGGAAACCCCCCTCTCAGTGATGAGATGATGTCTGGAGCAGACGCACGTCTGTGGGTGTTTACACTACGGGCCAAAAGGGGAGGAAAGGTTTTCATAACCTCGTTTACAGAACAATGGTCAGCTTTGACTACTTTTTCAAACACTGACTAACGCTGCATTTTCATCTGCTTTCGTTTGCATCAAGAATTTTGTATTTGACAGATTAGATGAGATCAGGAGATCAGAACACAATAAATCAGCTGATATGCGGATACGACAAAGCTTTTTATATATATATATATATATATATATATATATATATATAAAGTCTTACATAATCCTGGAGGAGCTTTTAATATGATAATTACAGTTTTCCCAGTTGTATAATCACGATAGCGATCATTACATAGACATCTATTTTAGAAGGAAGTGACTCGAGCGTGACTGGAAAACACCAACAAGCCCTACAGTATCAACACTGCCTGACATCCTGACTTCATCTTTAGGCTTATGACATGTTTCCCGCAATTAGCTTCACAAACTTCTATCAGAACCATTGTTTATCTCATACCGCCCTCCTCTTGGGCTGTGAGTAATTTTCAATTCTGCACCGGCGGCATACGTTAATTAACGGCAAGGACGTTTGTGACTAGATTATTATGTATACTCATGAGAAAGATGCACAGGGCAAAGTGAATATGGAGATGATTCAGTTGTTTGAACAATTAAGGTCATTTATTAATGTGGCCTCATCTGACTGCAGGGACCCTTTTGATGCTGGTCTAGCAGACGTGGTTTTATGTTTTAAAGCCTCTATAGAGTGGATTAATTCACCATTATTCCATCTTATCTACTTCATTCTCTTTGTAGCCAGGCCTTAAAGCGAAAAAAACTCAAAAGTCTCTTGTACTTCTAACAGAATAGATAACACCAGTCTGGAGTGAATACATTTTAAAAATTTCCCACAAAGAAGACAATCGATCCTGACTTTCGGTCTTGTGTGTGTGCTTCGGGTAAGAGTGCCAAAACCGGTTCTGATGTTCTTCAAATACCAAATGAGATGCTGTTCATATTTCTCACAGTTTCTGAGTGTGCAAATTACATCAATTATCGCATTCCATGAGAGGACAATGGCTGACACAATAACAGGTATACAGCAGACGCAGCAGTCAGGTATTTAAGGATAACATTACAGTGTTGTCACTGTGATGTAAGACACAGGTGAATGGGGCTGTGTCCGATGGTTACCTCTTACTAAAGTGGGTGAGGCCCTGGATACACTACAAGACGATGGGTATAATACCCAGAGCCTCTGCTTTCTGATATTTAACTGAGCAAATCTTGACTATTATACTAATTACTATATAGTTAATACTGATGTAGGGTTATAAAATAAATATAGATTTGGAGTAGCCTCTTAAAAGCTTGCCGCTTGGTGGGCACATAGAAAGTAAAGACAATGAATGTAACTCCACTTAAAAACTGAATACAATTGAGCACACACACATACACTATATTTCCTGCCACACACACACAGTGGGAGGCTAGAAAACACCGGACATCCAGCTCGGGCTTTGATTGGCCAACAGAACAAAAACCTCCTGGGATGACTCACCCCCCTGTGATTCAATGCCACTGTGAATAAAGCGTCGGGAGGAGATGCAGAGACACACGTATGTCGAGTGTGTGTATGCGATTGATATTCACGGAGGCTGTGCAGATACATTTCCCTATGAAACACTTTTTAGTTTCCCATGAAGAGAGCACCTGTGAAGGCGCTGCATCCGGCTGCGGGATACCTAATGCTCAGCAGCCCATTTGATCCCCTTTTTTTTTTTAAAAAACAAAAGAGACACTGACAGTGATTTAAATTGAAAAAGTGGAAATGAAAATCCTGAAGGGCACCTTAATCCCCTGCAGATGTACACTGCCTTTCTCCCTTTAAGCTCCTACCTCTGACTTTTGAAGTAAATATGATTTGCCGCAGATTAGCGTGCGCCCGCATGAAAATAAGATCTTTTTTTTTTATTCAATATAGAAATCAAGTGACACAGAGCTTCTTTGTGCTGCAGTGGCAGGATGCAAAATGGTGCGAAAAAAACTATGTCAGGGACACACTTTAGGTTACTGAGAATAAAAACATAAATTATCACCCCGGGGTTTGTGATTTGGGTATTTCCCACCGTCATCCTTGCAGCTGTGAAACCTGACAGTCAGGACAGACTGTCTAACCTAAGGACAACAGCTCGAGGATTTGAAACATCCATCAGCTGCCAGAGACAGAATTAGAGGAATAGGAGAAGCACATCCTATCTGCAGGTCTGAACATGTCTGCAGGCAAGGCGTTGTCATTCGGTGCAATTTACAGCAGTGTGCCAAGTGCCACTTTGACCTGGACGAAGTTTGGAGGTGTCAGCGTTCATCGCATCGCAAACACGCCGCTTCCATAAATACAATTTCCCTCTTCAGTGTCTGTTGACTCTCGTCCACCTTTGTGCCCTTTTCATCATTACAAGGTTATCCGCTCGCCGCAACTGGAGGTGTTTGTATGACGAGTAAACTCTGGATGAGCAATGCCTCTTAAGTCAGTAAAAGCAGCTTTATAACTCAATCCGAGAAGATAATCTCTCAAACTAATATTATCCGTAGTATCATACAGATTAAGTGAGTACTTTTGTAGGCAATTACTTCAAACAACAAGCGCCAACTGCACAAATTACCGCTTGAAAACTACAAACAACTGCGCTGTTGTAATACTACATAGTTTATGACATAAAAGTAGCTCTAGATACCTGATTAAAAAGACACCGAATGAATGAAACCGCAACGTTGGACTCCCACTACTGTGAATCTGGCATGAGCTGCTGGCTGACACATCCTCGACAACACCGCCCACTTAATCTGCGGCAAAACAATTTTTGTGTTTTAGCTTTCTCCTAACAGCGTGACCCTTTCATGATACAGAAAGAAACTTTTTTGTGTTATTATTAAAGCACGCAGTCCCTACAGAAGCTACAGGTGTCCTGATTTAAACTGATCACGTATATATATATATATATTTATGTAAACACAGAAACGTACCTGAAGCTTACAGGAAAAACAAGCCAAGCCTCTTTTTATGAATGAACTCTCAGTGTTACCAGGAAGGAAGAGGTATTATTAAATATGGAAACTTATTACCTGTCGTTTACCTTCTGTGCAATTGTACCAGTTCAGAGGTTAAACTGGCATGGTGTGGTCTGAATGCTGCTGAACTGTGTCTATAAAGGCTTTGGCAGCATGAAGTTGTTCAGCAGAACGTAGCCTGGAGTTTCGCACCATCTCTTGTGTATTATATTTAACACAACACTAAATCTAATGCTGTTTACTGGAGTGCTGGGTCTCGTAAAAGGCTGCAGTGTATCCATATGGAGCAGAGTAATTTACTCTTCCCTCTGCCTCCCTCGCTCTGATATTGAGATGAAATAAGAATTAGAGAAAATTAATATTCATGACTACAAAGGTTGGGATAATATGTTAGATATTTCACTGCAGACCGACCATGGTATGCAAACACATAACAATAAAGGGTGGAGGAAAACTAAGAGTCATGTTCCTTTCATTCATCACCAAACAATTAATGTTGCCCAGCGCATTTTATTGTGTTTTTAATCAGGTATGTTGTACTGGTGGGAACGGCAGCTTTGTTTCCTCTAATGATTAATGGGACTGCCTGTGTAGGGTGTGACACATAACTTTGGTTTTGCGTAGGACACCAGAGCCGACCAATACGTCTTAACTCAGACATTCTCATACATCACATCTCTGCTTCCTGGATTCCCCTTCATGGAGTGCCCCAAACACTTCTGCATTCTTCAGATTTCTGATCACCGTTAATTCTCTGCGAAAAAACTCCTCCGTTCAGACTTCACTGGTGTTGGATTACCAGTGCGTTGGCTTGCTGTATGATAAATGCCACATGAAGCCTGGGAAATACCCGTGCAGCACTCTCTCGCCTGTTTCTGTCAAACTCAACGGCTAAATCCAGAAGCTGCCAAGCTCAAGCTCGATCCTAATGCCGACTTAAACCCCCTTTTATTTTATTCAATCCTTCAGCTACTCTGAGAGCTGATAGCTTGTCAACGCAGCTGCAGCGGATCTCTCTACTACCTGCACAGTGTGCGAGCTGCAGCTGGGGAGAATTACACGCTGCTACAAATACCGGGCCGGCTGGCAGGAGTGCGCTGGAACATCATCTTTTGCACATTACCAGCGCATATTATAAACTCAACACATATGGTTAGAATAAAGGAAGGTGCTTGCTTCTGTCCTAAAAACAAGAAGAGGTGGTTACAGCCTGCGATCCAAGCTGCAGCGTTTAATAAAAACATGCAGTTATTTTTTTCCCCAGAGACACTTTCCTGTGGCTGGTGACATGGCACCAAGCAGAGATCCAGCAGAGCACTCATGCACGGGGCCGAGGAGTTTTTCTTTCCTGCAGTAACTACAGGAGCAGCCAACTTAATGACATGCTCCGGCTAAAATGACAGAGGACCTGGCTTGTCTGTGTTTGTGTTCTTGTATGCTGCCCTTATTACTGGGAGTAATGGGATACGAAAACTAGGGCTGACACACACACACACACACACACAGAGGCACAAATGACTTACACATACTGTACATACTGCCTCCTTTAAATGAAAACAGACCGTACGAACAAGCACTATCTTTGACCTTGACTTGCTGAGGTATGTTTGAATCAAGCACGTGTTTGACTAGGAGGGCCGTGGTGTGTGTTGGTGTATGTGTGTGTGTGTTCCTAATTGATTTGCTGATGCAAAGAGCAGAAAGAGTGAAACAGCCTCCCGTGGCGTCAGACAATCAATTGGTGTTCAGCCTCCTTTTCAGAGATGCAAGAGAAAATATCACCAAAAATCTCGTTGCCATGTATGCTCGATCGCTCCCCTGACGACGGAAAGAGGCGATGAAATAACAGACCTATTTTCACCCCCACCTCCCCTCCGTTTGTGCGGTTTCTGTTGTGCTTTAAAAACACAGGGCCATTTGTGATCCGATAGGACATTTACATGAAGTGGGGTTGACAGCATGCTTGTTTAATTGGGCTTAAAACCCTGATTGGATTGGCAGTCACTCGTCGCCGGCGCTATTGGTTCGTCGACAGGAAGTGAGGGGGAAGGAGACTGGGTGCCAATCATCACCCAACAGCTGCCCTCCTCCGAGACATGGCCTATAAAAACAGCCCGAGATGGAGACACACACACACACACAAGCGCGGTGATGTGGACGCATCATCGGGTCATCGTTCTATTCTCGTCCCAGCAGGAGAGAGGCCGCTGAACACCATCGCATTGCAATTATTTGGCTTTGGGAATCAATAGACGATTAAACCTCGCTGCCATGCATGACCAGAGGGAGGAAGTCACAGGTGGCTCTTTCTTCTGCCCCCGTTTCCCTTCATCCCTCTCGGCTCATCTAACTCCTGTAAGATGCCAGTGGGAGTGACAACAAGGCAACAACAGCTGCCAAACTGCTGATAGAGAGAGAGAGAGAGAGAGAGAGAGAGTGAGGAGGTACCGAGGGATACCAACGAGGGCAAGAGACAAAATAGTAGCAGCTGTGAGTGGCCAAAACAGCTGATAAAGCACGGCGAGCTCAACTTCCCACTGTGTAAAAGGAAATTAGAGAGGCACCAATTCAGCAGTAGAAATATTTGATTGACACTGACCATAAACCTATAAAATCGTCCACACCTCAGACCGAGTAAATAACAGGTTCCAGACAGCCACAGCTACAGCTCGGTGGTGAAAACCCGACTCCTATGCAACACAGTGCTGACTCCTTCTGCGGTTTAGACCCAAATCTCTTTGTGGCAAGTATAAGTCTGATGTGTTAGTGGAGCTCAAGCCGTAAGTCTTACACAGCACCTGTGGCCTCATTCCTCACAGCTCGCATACTGGCTGAATGGTAGACTGACACCATGTTAAGACTGGAGCAATGTCAGTTGGTGTGTGTGTGTGTGTGTGTGTGTGTGTGTGCTGGGGTCATGTTTCAGACAAGGTGGGCAGCCACACACAGAACAGGGCACAGACAGTCTGCGAGCTGTTTTAAGCGCCGGCTCCTTATTAAGCTGCCGCCCCACTGTAGATCCAGTCTGACTGACCCCAATAACTCTGCTCCGATGCTTAACCAGTGCTGGATAATTACTATGCCATCTACCACTGTAAGGGATATGTTAACCAATTAATATGTTTTCTGACTTGCCTCAGAGCTGCATGTTAACAGGAGGTGAAAGCCTTCTCTCAGATTTCTCTGTCTAGCTGAAAAAAGAGCCCCAAACTCGCCCCTCAGCCGAAGGTAACACCATCCAGGTGAACCCCCCTCTCCTGTTCCTCTCTTCCATTAACCTCCTGTGCCCTCCGTACCCTCGGGACCGGTCCTGTTCACAGTTGTGTGTCGGTGTCACTCACTTCAGATAGCCGCTGCCCCCGGGCCCATTAGCAAAGAGGCCTTTCGTCTCTGGTGGGAGAGCAGAGCTCAGGATGTACTGGTGCACTGACAGGTCTGCTGAGCTCAGGTGAGACCAACTCCGCATGCTGATGGACGGGCCGGAGAGCTCCAGGCTCAAACTGCATGCCTTTACCCGAACCTGAATGACAGCTATGGACACCTCATCCTCTTACACAGAGAGCTCCTTGGGCAATAATAAGACACTGGCGTGCACACGCACTCACACATGTGCATGCACAATAGAAATGAGCACATACCTCAAGTCAATTTGTGTTGTGTAAGCTGCTTTGGAAGAGGTCGGTGTTGCCAAATAACAAAAATAACTGGTGCTGTGGAGGCTGAGCTCACCACATGGTATTTTCCATGTGTTGTCTGTTAGCATGAAAACACCAGTTTACACCGCCACACTGTAAAAAGCATTAATCTCACCATGCCAGTCTCAAGACATATGCTCCTTTATTTTCCTGCCAGTCGGGGGTGTGATAAATCAACTTCTACAAAATGGAGTTTTATAACTAGGTTTGGAAACAAAGACCACGCCTTGAACTCATCCGCTTCCCGCAACTGAAGTATTTAAACACACCTTATCTGTTCACTTCCTCCTCGACTCAGTTTTTACATCCCTGTCCCCTTCTCTCTTTCATTCAAATAACCAGGGGCTCTAATCCCATAATGTAAAGAAGAGACGGCTCCCCCACTTAAGAGCCACCAGCCAACACTGATCCATCCACCTTTACCCCTCCATCCTTCATCCCTCCTACAGTATATTATCTTGGTTCACCTTCATCCACAAGGTGAACCATCCGCAATACTCATGGGTCTTTGTAAGCGAATGAAGGTGGAGCATATTTCTATATCAGATAATAACTAAACAAAATAACATTAGATTTCTTTATTGGAAACAAATATAATTATCTATTTCTACTCACTAACAGTAACAATCAAACACTGAAGCAGGTCTAAAAGGCTCCTCGAGTGCTCAGTCAGGCTAGAGTTTCCCAAAAGCAAAACATCTTGTCAGTAACTTTTAGATATGGGAAATTTTTCATTCTGATCAAGAGCCAAAGAAAAGGGTCAAAGCTATCCATTGTTCAAACTGAACCAGAACAGAGTTCATAAGATATTCTGACTCAGACTTGTTTGTTCTGCGACTTGGATCCTGTAGTGTGTGGTCAGTGTTTTTTTAGAAGTGTAAGAGTGACCTGGCAGCAGAGGAAGAGAGAAAGCCTCAGCACACGCAACGCCCACAGCCTGTAAAACACCTACGTTGGCAGTTTGCGTTCCCAGGTGGACGAAAGCTGCCAGGACAGAGGGAGCGAGGAAGGAGAGAAGGCAGAGCCGGCCTGGCCTGCAGGTGCTCACAGAGGCAAGGATTGTTCCCACTGGAGAGGGAAGTGGGGGTGGAGGAAAACCGGAAAGGGCATGTGCATATTGTAAACATATACACACACACACTGAGACTCCCATCCAGCACCCTCATTACGTCAACCTCCTAACCTCTTCTTCACACTTAGGCTCCCTGTCTGAGTCTACCCGCTCTCATAGCTCAAGGCCCGGACACCCAGCATTCCTCAGACCGGTGTGAGAAAGAGGTCGCCTGGGGGATCAAGGGCCAAGCGGAGTCTGAACCATGAGAGGCTGGGACAGGCCAGGCAAAACCAAACACACAGCAGCCCTGCTTTTATCCTATCAGCTGGGTGCCTCTCAGAGACCTGCAAATGCAGACAGTACAGAGGGCAAGTCAGCTGCACACGCCCCTCTGCTAACATACTGTGTGTGTGTTTAAGTGTGTGAGCGTGCACAACCCGAGTAATGAGCCAATGCAAACAGAATTAAGAGTCAAACACCCTTCACACTTACGGTTTCCTGTTTCGTGTTAAAATTTCATGCAAATCTTGCAGCGCATGCTGGTCAGAACAGACGCGGAGGGGTCAGTCTGTTTTCACAAAATCAGGCACCCTGCTGATGAATAAAAATAATAATAATAAAACGTCTTTGATTCTGCACATCCAGTCTGTGCCGGCACCGGGGTCTGATGTGAAATTGGTTGCTTTGAAACGCCAGATTGATTTCTGTATAAAAATCGACTAAGACATAAAAGAGGAAATAAAAGGAGAAAAATGTGTAAAGGAGAAAGAGAAAAATTAATGCGAGTATAAGTATAGATTCTTCATACCACAGTGAAAATGGGTGGAAATGAGTTTTGGAAATGATGAAATGGCTCATTCACTGAAAAGCCAACAGAAATTACGACACTTATGTCTTTTTCCTGGTAGATATTTTTGTCCTCAACACGCCATTCAGCTCGCCTAAAATTAGTCAAAGAACATCAAGTGAAGGGGGGGGGGAGAAAACACTGGGCTGTATTCTTTCCGTCCCTCAAACTCAAATCTGCGTGCTTGCCCCTCAATGGCACTTTGTGTGCAAGTTTGTTGGTGTTTAAATGACTTTGAGGCTACATGGAGACAAGACTGGGTCCTGTGCTCCAATGAGAGGGCATTGCAAGGTATCTCCCTAAAAGGTGAATTCATTAGGGTGCAGAGTGGAACAGGAAACCCTGCCCTCAACCAGAGTCCTCAGACGCTCCGTGTACATGCATGTAGACTCTCAGGAGAACAGCCTGGCCTGGCTCCCGACTGTGTTTTTCTTTCTACTGCTGCTGCTGTTGCTGCTGCTGTGACGAAATCTAACTCCCGCACTGATATAATGGCGCTAAATAAACAGCTTTAACTTGAATATAGTTTAAAAAAACATATATATATATGCATCAAAATGAATGGTGCAACTTTTCTCGATCAATGCTGTAGTTTCAGTCGCTGCAGCGCTGCAGTATTTCACGCGGATATCATAAATTTCTGCACAAATTGAGGCAGTGCTTTATCTTTGTAGTTTTTTAAAAATGTGCCCAGAAGAATCTATTTCTGTTTTTGTATTGGCAAACTTATTTAAATTAGAGGCAGGCAGGAACATTTTGAGCCAATTTTTTTATCTGTTTTCTTGAGAAACTTGCTTTAAATCTTGCAACTGTCTCTTAAGAAGAGACAGAGAAGTCTAAAAAGCCCCAAGAAATCATATTTTAAAAAAGATTTTAAGGTTTTAGAGCCCCTTAATGTCTAAAAAGGAGAAAGACGGGAGTCAATAAATCATCAGTGGGTTGATTCTGTAATTAACTCCGTAATGTGCAGTCCTTTATCATGTGTAACACATAGAAATTGTGCTGTCTGTGGACTGTAACTAAACCCTTGCTTTTCCACTATTGCCAAAGGGGTTGGATTTGGATGTGCAATAATTACCCTCATCACACAGCAAAAGTATTTAGGTGTTTGGCTAACATTGCTGACGTGTAATTACGGGATTAAAGGACACTCACCTGTTTGCAACAAGCCGATTCTGCTGTCTGACACTTTGTAATGCCGCTGGATGTCGAGCAAAACACCTGTGAACAGGAGGAGAAGGAAGCATGAACGTGGTTTCAAGACATAATAGTCATAATCACAGGTACTTAAACACTGAACTCCACCTGACTTCCCAGATAAATTAATTCTGACTCTTTTGTGGCTTGTGATTATTGCCGGATATGATGTATAGACAGCACTTGAAGGCTATCATTCACTTAACGTCTCTGAAGAGCAATATAACATCCCCCGATAAGTGCTCTCTTGGCTGCCATACAGTGCTAAACTTAAGTAAATGGCTGCAAAGACTTTAACTGGAGGGTGTTACAGACGAACGGTGTCTGGTGTTAAATCGCCAAACACACCGTCTGTAAAACACACAAAGCGCGCACACTTTCTCCACCATTAGCTTCCCACCGGCTCATAGAGACGTCTCTGGGGAGCGGGTACGTTGCAGTAACTGGAGTTGATTTTGGTTTTATCGGATGACGCTGCGACCGTCTGTGTGAAGTCAAAATATCTGGTGGCTCTCATCATTCACACAGACATACGGCAGCACCACAGCGCTGCGAGAAAAAAACCACAAGGTCTTTGAAGTCGTCTCAGTACTGTTACTGTGTAACCTTAGAGCAACCGATGAGCAGTTATGCTGGAATGGAAGGAACTCAGACTATGCATGGCTCTAATGCTTTAATGAAGTGAATGTCACCTGGTGCTGGGCCAAAGGTAATGAATATCTGCTCATCAAAGCATGATGTCTCATGTGTTCGATGTAGCAAGCGTGCAAAGCATGCACGAGAAAATCTCATAAACGTTTTAACACATCATAAACATCAGAAGATGAAGATGAAGAAGAAGATCAGAGGGTGATGAACTAGGGTTAAAGAAATCCCTTTATGGCTACCATACAATTTTAAGCAGCAGTAAACAAGAGGCAGCAAGTCTCGTCAAATGAATTCTGCTCCTGGTGAGACCACCAACATGGAAAGGTTCAAAGTCTTAGCCAAAAAGAAAATGAATAATGCATCCCTATTGCAGTAATCCTTGCAGTCCAGATGCAATGTGGTGTGCTTGGTAGTGCTAGCTGACTCTCTGTGAAACTGGCAGGCTGGTCCTGGGGATTGCAACACAGCTCATGAAAATGGAAAAGCAGCATGACTAAGATTTTAAAAAGCTGGCTGCCTCTGATCTGTCTGCTCCTCTCCTGAGAGCCCCAAAAGACCAGTCTAACCTAGCACAACCTGACCTCTAGACTGGTGCACCTGAGTCACTGTGACTTTAAAAAAATAATGTCCCGACATCTCAGCCTAAGAGGATGATGAGAAAGATCACAGACATGCACACGTGTAGTGAACGCACTACACCCGACATAATAGATGCTGTTGATTCTGCTTTGCTCGGCACTGCCTCGCCTCGCCTCGCTCATCTATTTGTCAACAGAGAGAGACGAAGGTTTTAAAGAATTTTCCAGGGCAGTGTGATGCAGATGCAGGTGCAGGCCGGACTAGGAGCAGAGACATACGTCAAATTCCTGTCATCTGAGTCAAACCACCTGCTCACAGGAGCATTCTTGTTTAAGCGTTACACTAACAGCTCTCGTTGTTGTCTTGTTTCTCTTTCGTAATGAAGCGGCTTAAAGATGCTGGTATGCTGGTTATTACCCGGTTTCGCTGAAACCGACACCTAAAGTTTTAATAAGGAAGAGAATTAAAAAAAAAATAATTAAAAACACGTCTATCACCCCAGCTTTCATGCGTGGCAACCGTGTTTTTTATTAGCACACAATGTGGCAATTATGCAGCAGCTGCCTCAAGGTAGGTGAGACCAATTTACATTTGTAGGCAGGCAAATCTCAGTTTATATATATATACAGTATATATATATGGTCCCAGTTAGGGTAGGAGAAGATTTCAGATTTTAATGCGCCTCAGGGTTTTAGTTCTTTCTCTCTCAAAATAAAAAAGCAGGAAGGTGATCTGCCACCATCCACTCACCCACAGACACAAACAGGCTTGAAAACACTTATAATCATAAAACTCATCAGGTCATCATCACTACATGGCCTTGGCAGACGGCTTGGCTGTGACAGCGACTCTGCCCCCCTCCCTTGTCAAGCCTGTGAAACAGTGACAGCAGTGTTTAACAGAGTACTGTACAGTTGCAGCTGTACTCTAATTAGCCTGGAAGAAGTGCACGAACACACACACACACACACACACACACACACATGCACACACACACACACGTTATCACATACGAATAGCCTGCTGGGAAGGGGATTC
Organism: Larimichthys crocea; assembly: GCF_000972845.2. Taxonomy (NCBI): domain Eukaryota; kingdom Metazoa; phylum Chordata; class Actinopteri; family Sciaenidae; genus Larimichthys; species Larimichthys crocea. The sequence goes on from NC_040032.1 coordinate 13,544,734, forward strand.
CTACGCCAGATGGTGGAGCGTCCCTCCTGGACAGAGTCTGCATTTGTCTGAACCACACCCGTCTACGATTACCAGACAATTAAAAAAAATAAATGGCAAAACGAGATTAAGAAAACAGAGGCGTGGATGTCGGATAAAGTAGAGCTGAAGCCACTGTGTGATAAAGACCTGCTGCGACAACAAGATTAGATCTGTGAGAACAACGTGAGAGGTTAATATGATAGAAATAAGATGTTTTATTCTAGCAGCTCCATGTGTAACCATTTAAATAAGTGGGGGGGAAGTCAGGTCTAAGTAACAGTGTTTATTGTAGTAGATTCAAGTGCAATGAGCTCTGTGATGAACTGTGCTAATCTGTGAGGGATTACAGGGAGCCAGCAGCTCTGTGTTGGTGTAGCGGCCTATCACACCCATCATCTCTCATCTCCATGAGGGCCATTAATGCCTGGCAATCAAACTCTTCCTTTCGCTTTCTCTTTCTTCCCGTTTTACTTGCTCTGGTTGACATTTCCCCCTTCCTCATCCTCTAAATCCCGTCTCTCCCTTTTCTTTCTTTTTATTTCTCCTCAGACAAACCTGAGAGACTTTTGAGAAAATGTCAATAACAAGCACGACTTATTAAGACAAAGAGATTCAGTGATGCATCCGATGGCGAGGTACCGCGAACGTCGCACCAAGCTGGCAGCGCCCTGTTTAGTTGCCATGGCAACGCTGTACGGACACTCAGAGAGATAAAGGTCAAGAGACCACAGAGGAACTCAGCTTTCCAGATCTCTGCCTTTTTTCTCATACTAACATCCTCATTGTGGTTGCGACTCACAATGCGGCGTCTGCTAACATGTCCCTCCCCAGCACAGGTTATTATCTGATAGCAGAAATAGAAAGATAGAAAGTTTAAATTAAAAAACAGGGATATTTTTCTATATATCAGGTCGTCACTGCTGTTACAACTCCACAGATCCATTTAACTCAGCAACAATAATTTGTTTCTCAAGTCCAAAGGTCATGTGACGGCAGGCAAGAAACACGGCAGGAATGTGGATCTTCCTGACAGCACACAACAACAACATCAGCTACCTTCATCTTCATTTAAGGTAACAGCGAAGCACACTCACAGCTACTTTGTATGCCACTCCCTCTGACACAAAATGCTGTGCACTCCCTTAGTTTACCTCTAGACCAAAGACGCACAACGAACGAGCTTCAAGAGGTGTTTAAATGATTTAAATGATTTGTCCACAGCCACATTTACATATTCTTTGACACTTAAGGACCCCTTTCATGAATTTATTGTGATGCTGGACTGTGCATACAGTCAAAACACAGAGTTGACACAGAGTCGGGGGCCAGCGTGGTGGAGTTGACACTTATTCCACCCTCTCATAAAGTCTGTATTTATGGGCACTCTTTTTTCAGTGTGGCTTAAGAAGAAATGACTCAAATTGGTCAACGGCAACATGCCACAAATGCTGCATTTAGACGAGTGAATTGCGAGTGTTTGTTCTGCAATATGAATAGTACTTTCTTTCAGTCTTTCGCCGTTTCCATTCAAAAGACTACCAGGAGCTTGTTCGCTAAGTGTACAGGCGAGGAATTATGAATCACGCAGATCAATGCAGCTCCAGAAAAAACTGAGACAAACATCCCAGTTAACTATGACCCCCCCAAAAAATATACAGACTAGGATTCTGTTGCCATTCTTTGAGGTTAATTTGCCATAAGTCTTCAGTTAGAACAACATGATACAGAGGAAACATTTAAATGAGGATACAGCATGCTGTTTTTGCAAGGCCAGCTTTCGTGTGGTGACGCACGCTGCCAGGATTACTCCTCTGGGACCACCATACACTCACAAATACACCATAAGTGAGCACATACACGCCCACACACACCACACCCCGTACACACAATATGCACACAAAGAGGTCCATGAGCTCGGAGAGGGCAGAATTTATATCAAATCCCCAACAGAGTCTTGAGGATCTCCGGCCCCCCCCTTCTGTTTCTATTTCTGTTCAGAGAAACTAGGCTATGAGGAAGGAGAGAATAGTGGTCCAATTTAACAGTGCTGGAAAGACAGAGATAGAGGAGAGGAGTCATGAGGACCAAAGAGAGATGTGGTGGTTACAATCTAGGATGAGTCTAGGTTGTAAAGCATATGTTTCCATTGTTTATGTATATAGTATATGTGTGTGTGTGTTCCCCTTTCCCCTGGTTTCACTGTGTGTGTGTCTAAGTAAGACGGAGCCAATGGATGGAAGTCATTCATTCTGGCCGGAGTGTGGCGGATAGCGGTGAACCGCTCTGCTGATGTGGCCAGATCCTTCCCCTTCATTCCTGCAAAGGGGTGATCCCTTTTCATGTGTCAACCCCACCAGTATAAATAGTCTGGGAAAGGAAGGAGAGGAGGAGGGGGGGGCATAATGAGTGAGGAGAAAGTGCATCTTTTCTGGTTGTTCTTGTGACCAATTTCTGTGAGAGACAGCAAAGAAACAAACGCAAGGAAGCAAAACAGAGTACAGAGGCAGGTCGGGGCTGCAGAGCGCCTCAGACTGCAGCGAGGAGAAAGCCGACCACAAATATGCCCGACTGTGGCCGGCGGGCTCCTGACCGACTGCTCTCCTCCCTTGCCATGTGGCCACAGTGGGCGGGGGAGAGCTTTTTCCATTCCACTTCCTTTCCCCTGCCACACAGAAAGGAAACGTGCTGCAGATGTCTGGGAAACAGTGCAGAGCTGCCTGCACGGGAGGGCTTCGAAGCAGCTCGTACAAGAGAATAAAATCAGCAAGAGATCGGGCGTGTGTGTGAGTGCGCTAGAGAGTTCAAGTCCTGCAGCTCTGTCGGTAGTAAAAACACAACTTGAAGTGTACACTGTTAGAGAAATACAGTAAGATAACCACTGTAGCTTGGAGGGTACTGTTTTGACGCAAGAAATCAAATATTATCCATCTCAGAGTCATTTGAATTAAAGGTACCCTGTTAAGATGGAGCAATGTGCTTTTACGAGTGTGTCCCAGTTTTGTTTGTATCATGCCCATACACATACATGCATGTTTTTTTTACTGCTGTTGGTTTCTAATTTATTCAACTGTTGGTGGCAGTAACACAATGCACCAACAAACGCAGTGACTCAAGACTACCGGCTGTAAAACAATGGATGGTTTTAAATATAAAATAAATTGGATTTGCAAATGTTTACGATGGAAAAAATAGATATAGGATACATACAACGCATAATGTCAACATAAATATATATTTTTTTCATTCATTGTTATTTTTTGTGTCCTGAATTCGATGCCACCTGTCGACCGACTGTTTATTCGTCAAATATAATGCAAGTTAATGTCTCTGGTAGATTACTCTGTAACATGGATAGTGTAATTCTTCTGTTTATCTTGTGGTAATTGAGAAGAATGAGAAAATGATTGCTTACTTACTCATAGTTTTATAACTGTGCAGTGTTTTGGCATGTGATAAGCTTTCAACTCAACTGGATGCATTACTCAAACTGTACTTCCTGGCTCATTTTTTCATCTTCTCACCTGAAGCAACACACCCAACCCAACGCAAATACTATTTCAGAGAGTTTCCCATCGTGCCAGCATAAAAACAGGGAGTGAAACCCACAAATATCTACCATTCAAACATGCACGTGCAATATAAAAAGAAGAACCGCTGGTTTCACTTAATGTCTTTTCTTTTTAAATTTGCTGACTTATTTAAAAAATGTTTCAGTTTCGAATATTCACTATGACACAAACAAAAAGTGCAAGTAAAGCTGATGGTTTTAGTTCATTTTTCTTTCTTCACTTCGCTTTAGGGCGAAATCAAATGAAGGCAGGTAGATTTGCCAGTCTTACAATTTTGATTAATATGAATTTTTATCCAATTTTTCTTTTTCCAATCAAAAGATTGAATTCAGCTCGAGGGCCATGTTGCATCAGTCCCAGCCAGTATGTGCTAAATATTTGATGGCAGTGGTGAGGATGCATAGTGAAGCAGACTAAACCTATAGCTCATCAATAATACATCCAGGACTAGCCCGCTTGTTCGTATGAGATAATGCATTAGATGTATTGGAAAGAGATGCGCTGAAGCGAAGCAAAGGTATTTGAGATGAGATGAGATGAGAGTGTCTGACTGCCTGGGGATCTCTGTGAGACGCGCTCGTTCGCAGCGGCTCCTCCGAGGAATACTGAACAGCAGTTTAATTTTTGCAAAGGAGACACATTAACTGGAGGAAATAATTGAAAGAGGCTCAAATAGTGTCTGGTTTTATGTAATAGAGAAGCGATATGGACAGTGTCCTTTTCACAAACCCACTAAAAATGCCCCGAGGTTCAGTTTGGCTGAGTCTTTGTATCCACAATGACATTATGCCTTTAACGCAATAAATACTACTAATAATACTGTCTGAAACATGTATTTGAAAGCAGCTCTTAAAAGCATGGTGAAATAATGAAGTCTAATGAGAGTTGGAATGGTAACCAAGAGGTGAAAAGCCAGAAATCTCACAAGTCTGCAGCCATGTCAGCAGCTCTGTGAGGCACCGCAATGCTTTGGACTAAATGTCAACCATATAAAGGAAATTTCATGACAATCCCTCAAATAATTGTTGAGATTTGGACCAAAGTGTTGGAGCCACAACCCAACTGGCCGACCCTTGACATCCTTAAAGTTTACCCATAGACCAAGCTGTGCTCTTTTTAATCATGGAAATGTAGGTTATGTCAATATCTGTCCACTAAAACAGAGTAAGAGTTCACTTACATTACTCTCAGTCACTGTGTGTGTGTGTCAGCACGTGAATTTGAAAAATCCCGTCAGTAATCCCCGTGCTTTTTTACATAACAGTGAGTAGGATTAGAGTCATTGTGTGGTAATGAGATTTCACTTCTCCCCTCTCACTTTCTTTTCTCGTCTCTCTGCGGTTTTATAAGGAGAGGAGGAATCGACTGAAATATTATGTTGCTTAATTATCATAAACTGTACGTACAGCCAAGACAAGCTTTCCTAAATGATTTTACTTAATGACGCTCACTTAGACACGGCTTCTTTAATTACCAAGCGCATGCACTAAAATGCAGCTGATTTATTAAATACTCGATAGTTTACCATATCTGCTATATCTGGAATATATTCTTGTGCTCTCAGCTTGACAAGCAACCCGTCTATTTCATCTGACTTCCCTTTGATTGCCTCACAGCATGAGCTGTAAAGCAGAACGATAAGATGTCCACAGGCTGTCAAACTGACTGTCTAGACCTCAGTGCTGTTTCTAAAAAAAAAGAGAGAGGGTGAGCAGTGACCCAAAGCCATGATAAGAAGAGGAGAAAATTGGCGAAGATTTGTATTTTCAGCTCAATTTAGCATCAAAGAGCTACAGTAAAGCAACTTCTCTGGATAATTACGATGCTTGGGCTTCACAAAACAGAGAATTCAAGGCCCAAGCTGGTTCTATATGGTTAATATGTTTGGCAAATGATTACTATTATTTATTTATTTATTTTAAGATAAAGAAAAGCCCAAGAATTTTATATTTATTGTAAAATTTGGGGGGTTTTAGTCATAAAAAATGGTTAAATTGAGGGAAAACATCACCATATCCTATTAAAACGATACCAATAATAACTTTTCTGTGTATGGACGTGAAATTTAGGTAGAAACAGAAAAGAAATGTATAAAAAACAAACAAAAAAATGACTATTTTGCAGGTCCTTTAACCTTGTGTTGACAGTCAGTTATTAGGTACTCGGTGTGGCACAGGTTTCTTGGCTCTGGCACCAGGATGTCACATCTCTGGCATGCAATTTAGCGTCCATTTTGTCTCAAGGCTGTTCGACTGGATCATACACGAAACGGGGAACGGCTCTCTGCTGTCTGTTCTTTCTGTACACAGTGATAACATCTGTCGTAAATGAGTGTATTTTTTCCCACACCCCAACCAATCCTGTCACTCCTATCCAATACATGCGACACGTGCGTGTGTTGCAATGTGTACAGTTTAGTTATTTGAAAGATGTAACGACTCCTGGGAGTTTATAGATGTATAAATATGAATGTCGAACATGTTTTTTTTCCATCTTCAGCCTTCCTCCCGTATTTCCATGACAACGACAGCCAGACGGACGACCAGTCAGACATATAAAAGTGTTTTTATACTGATGCTGTCAAGGTGACCTCTCTGTAGCGATACACACACACACACACACACACACACACACACACACACATTACTCAAAAGCAATCCTGCCAATGCCACTCACACTGTATCTTCATTTAAGGAGGAGGGGAGCCGCTCATTTCCAACTCAATTTTATCCGGGTTATGGGGAGGACAGTTTAGTTAAGGCTGTGAGGTTCATCTTTCACTGTCTCATGAATTAGATATACATCTCATTACTTCCTCTGCTATTTCATCAAACACTCAGAGAAACCCAAATATGTCTTTTTTGCACAAAATTATAAAAAATGACCTTTTTCCGAACCTGAACTCAGATTTCATAAACATTGAGGTGTGAGCAGGACACGAGTCTGACACCTTCTTACCGTGGGAAAACTCGCCAAGGAATTTTTTTCTTCACATACCAAGTCTGTTTTATTAAAGAACGGCCCATATACCTACAGCAGAGTACACAGCCTCAGGCCTTATACACACTTATCAGGTCATTGAACTGTACTAAGAAAGATGCACAACAACCAGAATAACTGCACGGGCTACCTCAGCAGGCTGCGGTCTCGTCTCGAAAACATCACTGAAACATCTACGTCATGTAGAAAAAGTACCGTTGCATTTTTATGCCACAACTACCACAATCGGCAACAGATCCAACCTGGTGTGTAATGTTCAGTGTTATAAATACATGCAATCAAAATGTAATCATTCTTGAAAATGGTGTGGTGACAGACTGCCTGCAGATTTATGTATTTAAACATGGACCAGTAAACAGTTATGGTGCCGAAGAATCAAAAGAACGCTGTAATAACCCACTCCAGGCAGCGATACTGGTGTACAACTGCACTGCAGAAACAAACACATAAACTCAGCCTGTCATTGTCTCATAGGCAAATTCTCCCACAGAGCAGCAGGAAAAACAACATAACAGATTCAACAGTGTAGCAGTGCAAAATGTAAATGAGAGGCCGTACTGATTGTAAATCATGATGCTGATAACATTACGTTTAGCACCTGCACATGCATGCATGTTGTCCCTGTGACAGCACTGACATCCTGGAAATATAAAACCAATGACACATTCTCATAGGAATTCAATCCTAAGTGTGAAGTTTTCACAGGAGAAAAGCAAACCAAGGGCTGTGCGTGCATGTGTGTGTTAACCTGACAGAGGTCAGTGCCCTCATTCAACCTCAGCTCAAGCCCAGTAACACATACTACAGATATAGTTTAAAAAAAAAAATCCAACTGCAATCTCATCTAGCTCTGACAACATGACGGATATCCACAAATGAAATCAAAAAAAGAGCTGATGAAACATGTGAGGGAACACACAAACACACACAAGACCTTATCCTGGATCTGATTGGTGGATATAAAAGATTACAAGACCTTATCCTGGATCTGATTGGTGGATATAAAAGATTACATAATCCCTCTGCCAGGCTCCACTATTTACTCTATCACATGTAAATGGGGAGGTGGGGGGGAAGATTAAATTTTCCCTCAAGAAGGAAAGCTTTTCAAATATAGGGCTGCTGTAAATAAGCACTCTAAATATTATTCTAACAGCTGTGAGAGCTTCCAGGAGCTGACAGCTAATATTGCTGGCTATGGCTGCAGGTCTGCTTTCACAACCGCTGCTTGTGACTTGTGCTGCAATCAGGTCAATATTAGATCCCTGTCCTCTCAAGAACAACTTGTTAATGTGTCAGAGAAAAATCCAATTTCAGCGTGTCTCAGGACGTTTACGGTTTCATCACTTGTAACAAATTCCAAGCTGTTCTGTTGATCAATATTCAGTGTGTGTGTGTGTGTGTGTGTGTGAGTGTGTGTGAGTGTGTCTCAAAGATAGAAAATGGGCTGCATTGTCTCCTGTTTCCACATCTGTGTCAGCCACTGAACTCTGGGAGAACATTTGAATATGACCTTCAACAACATGGACATTTCACTTGCTTGTGTTGTTTTTTTTGTTGTTGTTGTTTTTTTAAATGTCTCTTGGTGTGCGTTCAAATGGATGAGAATGTCACCAAGTGTCTGGGGTGGCTGGAGGAAAGGGAAATGTTTAGTGTAGCCTGAGAAGTGAAAAAGTCAGTCAGACAGACGGAACTTTTTTCAACTGTTTACCGGTTCATGGCACAATGCTCACGCAGCACATCGTACAACAATCCCAACACGTTTAATTTTGAGATCTCGGATAATTCCCAGCTAAAATTCGCTGTGCTAATCAGAACAGGCGGAATGCAGGGAGTGAGGAATCCAAATTTTCACATTTTTCAAGCAGGCACGGGCTATGAGTTATTTGACAGCGTGTCAAACACACCAAAGTGCTCAGCACATCCCATAAAATCCTCCTTCTTTCCCCGCAATCTTGCCATCTGCACCAAGAGACGAATTGCAGCTCTTTCTTCTTTCGTCTTACTCAGACAGAAAGGGGGAGGTTGTGTCTTATTAACACGAGGGGCAAACTCACCCAGGATCCCTCTGGGTTTTTTTTGCTTTTGACTCATCCCGCTATCACTCCATCATGTCTGAAAAACTCCTACAGTAACTGGACTGAGTTTATCTCAAAGTTGTAATCTCAAAGCAAACTTTAAGGTGGAGGACACAACACCAAAGATAACACACACGCCCTGTCCTTATGTCCACACACACACACGCACACACACACACACACACACACACACACACACACACACCCCTCTGATGACAAAGGGGAGGTCAGTGATTATCAGGCAACCACTCACCTTCACAAGTCAAAGATCAACAGGCAGCTTGAGCAAGCACTGTTGTCTTTTACAAGTTGACTTGACTCATCAGGCTACTGGAAGTTAAAAGATAAGAACCTGCATAGACTTTAAATGATAAAAACAGGCACTGCATGTTGAAACCACTGCTCGGATTCTTGTCTGATATTGGATTTTGTTAAGAACATGATATGAGGCTTTGCTCTAAATGGATGTGTTGCGGAGGGATTTCAAAGTCCCCCGCCCTCAGATAGAGTCCAGGCAACTGCCGCTTTGTTGAGTTATGACTCAAGTGCAATATATGTTAGAAGCAAATTGCAGAAATCATGCACTTGGGTTTAAAATGACCTTAATTGCCTCTATGAGCTGTCACGGCTGAAGGTGTTCAGCTGTTCAGCTGCACAAACTACAAAAACTCACTTCCAGACCAGCATGCACCTGTCTCTTTCACCTCACATGGAATTTTTTGCCTCTCATCTCTCCCGACACTCCTCCCCTTCAACGCTCACTTAGGAAACCTCTGGTCCATAGCATGTAAGTGAGTGAGTATAAATATCTAGACCAGAATGTACCACATGTAATGGCCTCATAGCCGTGATGAGTGATGTAGGATGCAAGGTTGGACTGACGCCAGAATAACAGCTGTACGTCCCAACGAAGAGTCCCAAACGAAGTGACCCAGCAGCAGAGCCATGAAGTGTTCAATGCGTTCATAGCCGTGGGGGGGTCACAGGGGTGAAAGCTGCTGCGAGGGAAGTGCGTCTGCTTGATGGTGAAAATCTGGACTAGCCACATGAAAGGGCCTGCACTGGCAGAGGAAGAAGCTCCGTCTAATTCCATTGGTTACTATTACAGACGTCGGCTAAATCGGAGCCTAAAGAACACACAGACTGTTTTCTCACAGCAATGGGAATAGCACGCCAGGATATAGACATAAAGGGATTAGTGGAATATGTGTGGGAAACCGGTCTGGAAAAGTCCACTCGGTGTGGGATATCATGTCATTTCTAATGACTTCCCGTGTAACATCAGTTGAACAGTGTCAATATTTTGCTGTCAACAGTGAAATAAAAGACGTCAAGATTTTGAAAGATGTGAAAACAGATTCAAACGGAGCAGAAGTGATGACGTTTGCCTTTCAAAGAGACGTTTCATACTGTACAGTGTAGTTTGTCTAATTTGAAACAGCTTGACATCAGATGGAGAAAAAAAAAAACACACCCTATAAAGTAAATTACTAGAGGCCCCTCCATCTTTTTTAATGCTTGTGCCGTTGTTAGGGGACCTTTAATGTGAACGTGATAAAAACAAGAGAGGGTGAAACAACCGACAGCTAAACCCCAAAGCAATTCGAGCATGGCCCACACAACCTCTTGCACAGTTTGACAGCGGGGGAACACTTCCGTTATGTCTGATCCTGACATATTCGGCCGTAACGTTTCACGTTACTAAGAAAATCATCTGTGACGTGCTTCTTCCAGCAGCTAAAATGTTGCCATGGCGTTAAACATTTAGGGGCTTTTTTTGTCAGTCATTTTCTAAAATTAGAAAACTAAATTAGACAAAATGATCAGAATCTGATCTACACTATAGTCACTTCTCTTCTTCTTCGAGTTCCTCTGTGGAACTGAAAGCAGTCCGCTTTACTTCCAAACAGACGAGAAAACACGAGGAAGACAGAAAACAAGCTCAGCACTTGGGCTGCGATTGCTTCACGAGGAAATGCAAATGCAGAGGAATGCCCGAAGGCTTGTGTGGACAGTGATAATGAGGAGCTACAAAGGAACTGGACAAAAGTATCAGGAATTAATCTGCATAGCCTGTCAGACTGGATAGATTGCTCCATCTTTCTTACAGTGTGACAAAGAGCTTGCCCTAAGAGGATTATTACCACACGGCTGTCTGTGTCTATATTCAAGATGCCAAAAGTTCATCCAATGGGATGTGACGCTGTTTTTGGGGTATATCTGGAATGACATCTTGACATCTCAGCTTAAAGTGCTGGGAAGAGGCGGTAATCTGCAGCTCCCCAACATTTCTGATCACCTCAGATTAGGCTGCAGATGGTTGCCCTGTTGCTGGCTCAGAGGGGTGGAGACTAGATTTAACACACACCAGGGTTTACTTACTTACCAAGCAAATAACTTTAAGTGCTCAGTGTCTGTCTCACATATCCTCATATTCACTGAAAAACACTTAATCCCCTCTTTATGATAAGCTGTCGAGGAGCTTGGACTGTCTGCTGTGGGACTACAGAGAGACCAACAACGGGATTTAAGGTTGCAAAGCCACCTCAAATTAAATTAAACACAGAGGCCCTCTAAATCTCAGGGCTCTTACGCACTCTAAAAAGCAAATGGAGTATAAGTGGCTGTGGATTAAATGGCTGCTTCCAAAAGGCCAGACACCAATGACCCAACTGGGGGCATCATAACTCATCCAGCTCTCCTTTCGGCCTCCACTCCAATCTTGAATGGTCAGATCTCCGTCTCATTCCCCTGCATATTGCTATTCTGAAAGCGGTGAGCGCTAAGTGTGTGATCGACCTCATCAGGACACCCTCAAACGTCCCAGACACGTCCCCATTTCTACCTTGTCTGCATCACAAAAAAAAACAGCAGTCCAGGTCAGGTTCGACTCACAAGCTGAACAGCTGAGCCTCCATCTTTCACACCCTCCATCTCTTCAGCACCCCTTCAAACTTCATAGTGGTCTCCTCTGTGCCTGCTCACACTTAGATTTGGCTCATAAGTGAGTCTGACAAAAACCAGATCACTGTCTCTTCTTTGCCAATTCCACAACACAGAAAAATGGAAAATGCAGAAATTTGGATTTCTTGTAACCATTTATGATCTACAAAAGTGAAACAGATATTCTAAATGCATTTTTAAAAAGGGATGGAAAGAGCAGTTTAAGGGGATGGAAGTTGAAAAGTTCATGTATTCACACTCTTTAGTTAGAGTAACCCAAACTAAAGGAAACTCACTGTTAAATGATGCAACCTATATTGAGCTTTTTTTTATTTCACTTATTCCACACTGAGATCAAAAACATGCCTTCCAATATTGAGCAGCTTAAGTCTTGAGTCTTGTACAATTACTTTGTTTTGAAGCTTGTGGTGATGAATATTTGAGTCTTGTATAAAACATATTGGCAGTACATCTATCAAATCGGGAACAACACAACGTCCCCCTAAAGAAAAAACAAAGAGACTGTGACTTCTCCCTTATTTTGTGGTTCTCACCATCATCTTGGATAAGTCAAGTGTTGGAATCATAAACTGCAGTTTGCAATTATATGGTGTTTTTATATATGTGTGTGTGTGTGTGGCTTCACCTCTGACATTAGGGGTTTAATAGAAAGATCCAAGTCTTTGACCCGGCTGCTGTGCAAAGCTGGGTGCAATTTTCCCATCATTGTTGTGGAGCAGAATAGGCCCCGGTGTCTGGAATGGTTGCCCTCTGTCTCAGTGACAATGCTTTAGTGATCCACACACACTACAGTAATGGCTGTTGGTACAAAGACCTTTTGACGTCGGATGGGGGGGGGCGACAGCAGCGCTCGGGCTCAACGCTTGCCTGCATTCTGCGTCCACTTCCTTCTGACTGCCTACCACTGCAGCAGCCGGCCCCTCCTCTCACAACTCCCCTCTCTCTCTCTCTCTCTCATTCAGAGTCCTCTTGCAATGGTTGGAGTCTTTTTTATAATGTATGTGCTTTTCTGTGGACGTGCACTCATGCTTGCTTAATTGACATTAAGATCTATGGGTTGAGATTTGCTCTGGGTACCTGCTACTGAAAAGGTTTGAATGAGAAAGCTGGAGAAGCAGAGAGATCAGAAACAAGAGGAAGAGATCTCAGTGTACTTATGGTAGATCAAGCCCTGATGTTACACAAGGAGGAAGGAAGTGGTAGTGGACACGTCTTTTCACTTAGAACAATGTAATCAGCTCAGAAAATGTATCAAGATTTAAGCATTTAAGGTGAATTCCATGATATGTAACTGAGCGGCATAATATTTATATATTCATACATCGTAAACATCTACATTACATCCCCCTGCCACATACACACACACACTAGGAGAAAACACTCTGTGCTACCAACACAGATGCGCTGCTTCCACCACCTAATTACTACCGCAATGTAGCTCACACAGCAGGAGAGGAGAGACGGGCTTGAAGAGAGATCGAAGGAGATGGAAGCAGGAGGCAGAATGGCAGATCAGCTTATGCTGTATCTATTAGTTGTATCGGATGCACATGGTTGCCGGTCTGTGCAAGGCTCCGACGCACATGCTGCACATGCATAATGCAAAAACAGTCCAGCAGTGTTCAGGTGGTAAAGACGAGGACGACAAGGGACCCCTCTGCACCACATGAACACCACAGCGTCTCCACGAGGGGTTAGCCCGAAGCTGCTGCAACCAACCCACCTCCCTCCCCTCCATTTCCTCCCCAACCCCACCATCCTGCGCTGCCTTTCCTCCCTCCTCCCTTTCCCCACTTTCTCCTCATCTCTCTCCAGTCACTTTGTCCTCCTGTCACAGCACAGCGAGCGCTCAGAGGTCCAGGATTTTTCTGCCTTGCAATTCATGAGCTATGAAGAGCAGAGGCAGCAGTGGCAGGATTGTGATGGAGAGGACGAGGCGGGGGAATAGACTTGTTTCGGCTCACCCTTAATGAGGGGTTTCCTCCAGCCAAAGCATCAGGAGGTGTACGGAGACATGAGTAAAAATCACTAGTGTCGAGGGAAACTGACTCATCTATGACTGAGGATGAGGATTTAACCCTATCTGCTGTAACTAAATGGTCCTTGAAGATATTAAGATTAGATATGTCACATGAAAGCACATTCTTGGCGTGGCTTCAGGTCGGGGCAGCTAAAAGCTTTCCTGCTCTAACGATCATTCAGGCGCCCGAAGCTTTGTGGCCTGACTCTTTCCAGTTGACAGACTGGACGTGAAGCCTTCAGGATGATGAGCTGAAGGCATGTGGCCACTTAAGTGTACACATTTCTAACTGGATTAGCGAATCCTTGCTTGTGCCAGGGGCTACAGATCGAGATGATACAACCTTCTCCCAGATTTAACAGCTTAATGTCGCATAATTATTAAATGCAAAGAAGTTTTTCAAGCAAGTAACCAGGAGGACAGCATCTCCACTCGACATGAACACACTTCCCTCCATCCTCCATGCTGCAGCAGTATATTTAACCCATTCAACACCACAATGTCCAAACCTTCATAATAAGCCTACACACAAAAAATAAAGCTACTAAATATTGGCAAAACTAAAATGAGGATAAAATATAAACACTGTTTAATCAATATACACAATTCTTGCTTTACAAGGCGACATTACAGTTACTAAAATTGAATATAAATCAGCTTTTTGATACTCAAAACCTGGTGTGAGACTACAATTATAATCATTTTATTCTGCCTTGCTTATTTCTTTTGAAATATATAAGATGAAAATGTTACAAATATACATCTAACACATATAATAATTAGTCATTTTAGTCAGAGAAATTAATTTTTCACACCCCAGAGGCTTCATTATCATCTGCACACAGTGTTCAGTTGTAATAAACCATGTTCTTGGGCTCAGCTCTGGCGAGAAAATGCGGACACTTGAGGGGAATTAACGCCACATGGCCTCATCGCAGCATCACACACACACACACACACACACACACACACACACACACAGCCTTCAGCCCCGAACATGTTGGACTACATCGCTCCTAGAGACGGCGAGGATTTAATGACTCCTTCTCCTTCTCTCTCTCTCTCTGTCTTTCATTTTGCAGTCGCCGAAACTGGTCTGACAGATGAGCTCACGGCCACACACACACACACACACACACACACACACACACACACACAGACACACATAAACACACACGCACACTGCGAAAGCATGCATGCAGGCAAGGCAGGTTCTCGGATGGAGAGAGTCGATCGCCTTAATTGATCGATCCGCAATTATCTACCAGCTCCGGGTTAAAATCATTCATGTCAAGCATTTTCCTGAGTGGTAGCGAGGACATGTGGGTGATCTGTGTGATTTATTCACAGGTTATAAGCATGAAAACCTCTAAGAAGGTTTTTTTCTAGCAGATTGTCCACTGAGTCCATTGTTCCGCCCGTCTCAGCTGAGGTGAGCTGGCAGCAATACAAGACTGGACCAGCTCACAGTCAATTAGTGCATGTACAATCAGTCCAGATAATAAAGATAAATGAATAAAAAGTCAGGTCTCTTACCGACAACAGTGTATCTATCCATGTAATTGAGGACGTTCCCAAAACTGAGGATCCCGGCGGCAGCAGCCGGTGAGCGGCATCTGAGCAACGCGGCGCGGAATTTTTGCCCCGGTTTGCACGGGTGAAGGTCCGGGTTGGATTTCAGTCCTGGACTCATGCTGCCGGACAGCGTGCGCACCTCATCCGAACTGCTGCAACCTTCAATCTCGCACCCATCGCTCTCCACGCACATTTTCTGGCACGAAAGATCCAGCGCAGAAAAAAAAAAAAAAGAGGAGAGGAGAGAAGAGGAGAGAGGAGGGGAGGAAAAAAAAAAACAGTTCAGCAAGGACCAGACTCAGCGATGGTCTGTGATTTCACTTGAAATTAGTCGCAGTGAAATTGTTGTCTCAAGTGTTGAAGCGCAGCTTTCCTCCTGATCATATTTTTCTCGCAGTGCGCGGTGACGGACAGGCTGTGCGCTCCTGAGCGTTTTTTTTCTAAGGAGCGAGCGCTGTAGTGCAGGGGGGTGTGACCTGCCTGTGGAAACTCCTCCCCTCAAAGCCCGGCAACGAATGATGGTGGAAGCACCTGATACTGTGGGTGCAGATGAAGTTGGGAGTGCGTTGCCCCCGTGGAGAAAAAAACCTGCTTCTGTTATTTAGGGAAGCTGACAGCACTGGGAAATATTTGGGTGGATGGGTGTGACTCATATTTGTTAATCCTCATTGATCACATTTATTAGGGAGCGATGGCTGCTGAGTGAGAAGATGTGACTGTCATCACTGCTGAACAACTATAGGCTAAATAGAAGTAGGTCACTAAAGTATGTTGCATTGACATATTTAGAGATCAGAGGAAGGTGCTGAGCCGCCCCTGGTGCTTTTATTTTTAGTAGAGAGTCCCAAATACATATCTGGATTTATTATTTAATTCTGGATATGTTTTTGTCTGAAATATATCATATATAATCAGGGTTGCCACCAGGAATTTTGGGCCCCATGACAAAAAAATCAAATTAGCTGTTGTCTCCACATCTCTAGGACCTAACTATCCCATCAAAAGCTTTACATAACTCTAATCAAAGGCTTGCAACTGTTTTGCATCTTGTAGTCCAATACTAGTACTAACACAATATTCACTGCTGGTGATTTGTACGTGCATGCAAGTCTGCATACAGGTTCACTATTTGATGCAAGATTAAAAGCCACCATAAAAATGTGCTAAAGCCCATTTTTATTTAACTTTTACTGCCCAAAACACATAAAAACAAAGAGATAATACATTTCATTATTATATTTTATATATATATATATACTCAATGATGATGGTTTAATAATTTTATATTGTTGTTTACCTATTTTTTGGGGCCCCAGTCAGTCGTGGGCCCTTGGACTAACTTTTCCCCCCCTATACGGCGCCTCGGTATATAATATCAGAAATATCAGAATTTGACTCACTCAGTTTGGAGACACATTAGTGGCTTTTTTAACAGTTTCTGATCAAAGTGAAACGACTGTATTTAAAAGCAACGTTGACCAAAGTGCTTCACCGAGAGAGATGAGATTATCTGATTGATCATTACGCAGACATCATTAAAGAGGATATAGAGGACAGAGTCATGAAAGCACCAAAGCGTTACACAAAGAATATAGAGAGAGATAAGAACAAACACAAAAAACAGAGATGTGATGTTTCTTTAAGCAGGTTTTAATTAGTCGAGAGCCAACAAGGGAAAAAATCTTGATCACCACTTGATTTTGACAGATCTTCAGACAGATCTGGAGGCTCTGGATGGTTCAGTCAAGGATATAACCTGATGCCAGCAGTGCCAATAAAAGAATCTTAACACATCTGTATTCACAGGACAGTACAGAGGAGATATGGTCTCTCTTCTTTGTACCAGTGCTGCACTTTAAACCAGGTCCAGGTGAGATAAGGCCTTCTGAATGACATCAAGCTTTGTTGAGCGCTGGTGTGTTGGAGTAAAGGTTTAGCATAGCTTACAGGGCATATTGCAATGGGAAAAGAGACTACAGTGTAGAATGAAACAAAAATGTTAGGAACTGGCGACTTGTTCAGGGCGTACCCTGCCTCTCGCCTCTCGCCCAAAGTCAGCTGGGATAGGCTCCAGCCTCACCATGACCCTGATGAGGATAGGTGGTTCAACACTTATTTCTGATGAATGCTGCTAAATAGATGACTATTTTAAAAAAAGGGAACCTTTTAGTGATGACTTTTATTTGTAGAGCGTGGGAAGAGTTCTTTGTTTGTTATGTAATATGAGAAGTTGTGTTCATGTCCGATAAACTACTGTGATGTCTTTTCGTGAGGTGTGCGCTCGTATGTATGACTCATTAAATAACATAACTAACTAAAGATGTGCACTGAACCTTCATAGTGAGGAGTGAGCACAGAAGTGTGTGTGTGTGTGTGTGTTCAGAAGAAGTCAGCTGTTGCATGGTAACCTCTAGTGCATGTTAATTACTGTAAAAAAAAAAGGAAATGATCTGATTTGTTTGATAAATAAATAGCTGTGGTCAGGCGTACAGAAACTTCTGTCAGTGTGTGTGGAAATAAAATGTTAAATTTCACTTCATCAGCCGGTTGCCGGGCTTCCCCACCACAAACAATCCAACAGCGCAGAGGAATGCAAGATTATGGTTGTTCTTCTTTCGACCCATTCAATCCGTTCTCTTTTAAATATTTCGTGTCATTTTCGTGTTTGTCGAGCACAGATTCCTGAAAGGTATTCACAAAGAGGATCCCAATAAATATGAACAAACAGGAACAACTATAAATGACCACATTTAGGTGCAAGCCCGGGTTGTAAACTTTATACATGGAAGTTCACACTCATGTCACTCTATTGTTAAATCAAGCAGAAAGAAGAAATGAGAGTTTGTGTCTGGTTTTGTGCATCCTAACATCAGATGGAGCTTCACGTCATTGCAAAACTTTTCACAGTGATTCCACCGATGCACAAACCTTTTATAATCACTGCTTTATAATTAAAAAAATACCCCTCTATTGAAGTTTCGAGAAGGAATCCACCATATTATAGTGATTCAACACACTGTGGACCTTCTGTGGTTTGCTGCATTCATGGGAGCAAGCAGGCCAATAGCTGCTGGGAAATTTGTGTCCAAACAATGACGCCACACAGGGGAAAGGAGAATTCCACCTATTACTACATCTAAATGTAAATGATTTGCTTTGATGCCATCTGCCTGAGCCTAAACTGCTCATCGCTCTTCCGTGATGATCTCTACTTGTCTGATGCGTTTTCCTGCACTGCATCCTGTTTGAGAGATGTTTACACGCAAGACAACAGCAGCAGTTGTTTAGAGAGTCCCTGGATGGCACAGAAAATAGTTGATTATCGTAACTGTGGTGCTGAAATTTACATAAGTTATTTTTCACTCGCCAGCATAGCAGATCCATTAGAGCACTGATTTTTCATTCTGACCCAAATGCCACCCTGTCTAGGAACCAGATTATTTGTATTGAAAAAAATAATAATAATAATAAAGTTTGCAAAGTTTTCTGAGAGCAATTCAGCATTTATAACTTTTCTTTTTTTTACAAAACATCTTCATCACAACAAGCTCAAGGCGCGGCGGTCGATGCAGAGAGAAGCAGTAATGCCGGATGAATTTTACCATTGGACATGTTTGTCTGAGGCATTCCTGGTGGTCACAGAATAAACATGGGAATCATCTGGTTTGGTTAAGAAAAGTCGAACACAATGCAACTGGCTCTTCTCTGACAGTTTTGGTGGTTTTTGTACTCATCCGACAGTCCCCAACTTCATTACAGTCTGGCTGTAGATATAGAAAGCCTAAGCTGCTTGGAGGGACTTTGTTTTCCTCTGGTCCCATACAAAATTTGGATATATGTCCCCTTATTGATGCTTCTGGGAGACACCAGACTTTTTAAATAGTTGTAATGATAGCTTAAAGGACTAAAGGTGGTGACAGCGCCTTGTAATCCTGCACCTTGTGGTGTCAGATGTGCAAAGCATTCACACCTCAGTGAATTTTCAATGACTTTTCATGAGATGAACTCCTGTTGTGGCTGAAACGGAAAATTACTTTTTTCTGAAGTGAGTGGAAAAAGGTCCAATCCTGCATGCAGATGAGTCTTTCTGTGCCATCTGTGCTCCGTCAGAAAGGAGCCAACGCATCCCCAGTTAGTTTGTTAGACTATTCCATTGAGAACACAGTTATTTTAATCTAGCCAAAACAGGAATCCCAAATTGTTCCCCAGCATGATCAACTATAGACGACAGGGAGAAGTGCAGGAGGAGGCACACTGAATGAATTAGAAGAGAAAAGGTGTGAGGCAGAGCAAGAAAAGCTGAGATGTTGTTGATTTAGCACAGAGTTCAGTGTGTGAGTGTAAGGTGGGTGTGATGTGGGGGCTTTCCTGACAAGCACAATTTGATAAAGCTGAAAACTAAAGCGGGCACTGGTCAACAGGCTCCAGATGAACTGTGTAACAGATCTCCTGGTGAGGTTTTATTCTACCATGCACTTCAGTGCATAAACAAAAATATGAAGTTATATGCTGGAACATAAAAGTGAAATAAGATCAAACTGTTTGTCCAGTGGGAGGCTAAACTAAATCTGGGAGGGAGGCAGATAGAAGATGAGGGAGGCAGATTCCTGGCATCAGTCTAAGGGAAGGCTGGGCGTTTGCCTGGCTCTGCTCTGCATCGCAAGGATATCAGAGTTGAAGTCTGAATCCAATCGCGTGCACAGAGTTGACCTGTATTGTTTTATTTAGACCGAAATGAGAAAGTTCTGCCAGCAAAAAACCTAAAGCCCCTCGTGACATTTGTTTTGCAGAAGTAATTTCAAGGCAATCATCCACTTATATAACTTTGATGTCTGAAAATCCCCCTGTGTTTGAATCTGGAAAGTATGATGCAAACAGTACAGCCTGGCAGGCTCAGCAGAAAATGATCTAGTGATATTGACAAGAATAGTTTTTTTGTCTTGCTGAGGACTGACATCGAGGATAAGAGGATGCAGGAAAAGAGAAGAGGGCCAAACCAGCCAGCGGTCTCATGTGGAGGGGCTTAGCAGGGAGGCCCAATAAACAGTTGTTCCTGTCTCCCTCTCTGGAGCCTCCACCTCCCCTCCTCTTTCTTTGGGATGTGTTTGATATGCTGGTCATGTCTATGGGATCCTGTGTGTTTTTCCATCGTGCAGAATGGCTCGGTGGATCTGGACCTATCTCTTGCATTATTCTGCTATGTGGCCAGGAGCCACTGAGTCACTGCCCCAGCCTTCCTTCCTGTCTCAGCCCAGGGCCAAGCCTCCAGTGCAGGATGGGAGATAACCTGCTAATCGCTGGGTACAGCGCCTGCAGGGTGATAAGGCCGAATGTGGTTGGCAGTATAGTTTAAATGTCCCAGTGACACGTGTCTATCAGCTGTGCTTCTGGTAAACACGGCCTCTTTAAGCTCAAGTTCAGAAACGATATTTCTTTTACTGTAAAAGCAACAATCTTTAATAAGAACTAAAAAAAACAACAGTTTTTTATGAAGTAGTATCTGACTCTTTTCTGATATGTATTGGAGGTTCTGACAAAGTAGGAAATTGTCTCTATTCTTGTATAATTTGTATATGAATGACTTCAGGCAGTTAAATGCAGGTAAAACCGGTATTTTTTCTGAATGGAGATGACTTGGCGCTGCACCTTTAGTCAGTTATACCTAACAATAACTGTAGTTATAATGAATCCCTCCAAAAGCTGTGCCTTGAGTTTATCCCCCACATTTCATAAATTGGCAATGATAATGTTTTTAATTTGATTTAATGTATCTAAATATCTTATTCTCTGTCTTTTATTTTCTTCTTCTGTGAACTATGACTCTGCAAGTACATTTAGATTAAAACAAATGGACATATGTTAGGCAATTAAAGCAATCAGAGAATCTTTTTCAAATGCAGCGATGACACAGCAGTTTGTCATTTTCCCATTGTTTTCCCGATCAGCCATGTTTACGGCACAGCTGAATATTCCCCTTCCTGTACCAGGCGTCCCAGTTTCCTTGAGTACACTATGTACATTAAAGATCCGGAAGGAGAGAATGAACAGGCATCTCAAATGTTTGTTTAAGAGCAAAAACAAGCAGTTGTACATCGGTGTTGTCCAAACATCCTTTCCGTTGGAGATAAGATGTTTTTCATGGAGTACGTTTGGACGTCTAACATCTGTTTGTCCTTTTGCATTTCAGTACACGGTTGCCTTAAGTCAGACTTTTATGCTTGTTGTTTCCATGTCAGGTAGTGACTAACACAGTTTCTGATGAGCTGTGTGCTGTTTTAAACAGGCCCAAGGAGAATATTCACCTCTACTTCCACGAGATGTCTTGGGGGCCCCCGAGGGTGGTCCTGCTTCTTCTGCTGATAAAGACCAGAAAATGTACAAGTCTAGTTTTGAAGCATCGTTTGTAATCTATCATGTTACATTTGACTCTATACGCAGCCCATTTCAGTTCAGCTAATTTAATTTTTCTTTATCTTCTGCAATTGTTTTATTCTCTCAAGAGAAATGAACTTGTTCCATTTCTGTTTGACCCATGTAATCAATTCATACCATTGATAGAAATGTTTGACTCAAAGTTCAGGCAGTGAGCAGAGTGGACTGTAAAGCTCTTATTCCATTTATTCATAAGGGGTCAAGCTGATATGCCCTCACTAACTTCAGTGATGCCATAATATTACCGGAATCTTTTCATGTGCCCAACAGGGGAAAAACAAAAAAATTCAATTATCTGTAACAGCAAGCTAACGAAGATGGTCCCTCTAAAGACTGAACTGTTATCATCAACACTTGTTAGAACCTGACTTCGGACAAAGAGGCCATGGCGCCGTCATTCATATCTGGTGGCGCTGGACCACCCCACTTCCACTCTCCTCACATACATTTGTTTTTGGAGCCGGAGCCGTCTAGTCTTCGACCAATCTCAAGGTGTGGCCTGTGCCATTCCGACCTTTTCTCATCCACTGTGACTTCCTGACCTCTGGACTGTCTGTGCCTGACAGTAGCTTGCTGTAGTTACTGCAGCCCCCCCCCTCATCCTGCCTCTCCGCCCTCCTGCCCAACTCAAGCAACAGAGTGTCTGGCAGCAGAGCAGCTGAGGATTTGAATAGATCTGGGCTGATGTCTCCGCTCCTTGGAAGTGTGATCTGGGGGGCTATACTGTCCACTGTAGCAGCAGGAGGCAGAGAGACTGCAGGGACTAAATATAGTGCTCAGGGGGCAGAGACAGCGTCTTTTAATCTGCTCATTTAATTATTTATTGGACAGCTCCATCCAAGCTGGACTCCTTGGTCATGGGTCATCAGTCTCAGTTGATCTGTCTGGGAGGTAAAACCATCCCAGACTCCACTGTCTGCCCCGATATCATCATGTTGATCATTGTTTGAATCCTCCTCCGGCTGCATTCTTTATGCGACTGAAAAGCTCACATCAAGCTCTGCCTAATTGGAGAAATTTGAGCTGCTATGTAGCTGAGGTTGACTTGCAGTGAGACCAGATCTGTGTGGTGCTGTAGCTCATATTTATAGACTGCATGGGTCTTTGTAATTACCCCATTGCCATGGCTTGTGTCTGTGAATCAGCTCTCTCCAGCGCAGTGGCCAGCGAGCCTCTGAAACAGGAATGCTAAATACATAGGACCAGAATGTGCATATGCCATTATACGGCAAACCTCAGATTTGGCTGCTTTGCCATTGTAATCCACATTTGTACTCGCTGTTCCACTCAAAGTCATTTGCATGACAGTAAGAAACAGCTTGATTGATCTGCTCTGCAGCCTTATATCAAAAAACGTAATCACACACAAGCAGGACATATACTAAAAATATCACATTTTTCACACAAGCTGAAAATAACACTTCTTTCGGTAATATTTAATTCTTAAACCCCTGTGCTAATTGATGCCAGTTCTTTTTAAATGTTGCATGTGTGCCAGTGTGAATTATCAGCTACAAACAGTCCAATCAACACATTTCTTTTGTTCTTGCATCACACTTCAAATACACAAATAACACAAATAACAGTGCAGTGGAGTGTCTCTTCTTCTTCTTCTTCTTCTTCTTCTTCTTCTTCTTCTTCTTCTTGTCTGGTCACTTTAAAGTAAAACATTTCTCCCTGCTAGATGAGGTGTAAAAGGCAGGAAGGCCCCATATGATGTAATTTTCCAAATAAGGGGCCACACAGAGGGGTGGAGAAGGCTCTTCCTCCGTATGATGTCATGTCCCTGCAGCAGTTTAGTCGTGATAAGGACGGACGTGCAATTTCACATCCACAAATGCGGTTCGACTCCTCTTATCAATGTCCTGCTGCTGATCCGTGGAAGGGTGAGAATAACACGAGCACGGAGGAGCCGTCTCTTCTGTTCGGGTAAATGACAAAAAAGTTGCCAAAGAAGAAATTTCCTGGTTACTACTGATATCATGACAGCATTCTGATTCAATGTTGAGTGCTCCCATGTCGTACATATCAGCGTGTTGTTTTGTGTGACTGCTGTTTTCACGGCTAAAATGTTCCCTATCCCAGAGCAAACACTGACTGTATCCGGCCTACCCCATTGATCGGCAGGACAATTTATTAGCCATTGTGACAGTTTCCTGTACAGCCAGGGTTGACAGGGGAAACTCAGAGGTATGCAGATAAAGTGCTCAGAAACTTTGCTCACAATACCCATTGTGTTTTAATTGCAGGTTAAACTGTTACCTCGAGAATGTTTTCCACATACCTTTTACTATGCGTGTGTGCTCGCTTGTTATTCCACATGCATGTCCTGCTGCCCGATCTATTCCCTCAGCATACTGAGTAATCGCATAACTTCTGGAAAATGACATGCTTAGGGCTGAAATGTTCAAAAACAAAAGGAAATACCAGTGTTCCACAATAAAGCAATTAAACCTTTAACAATGGCTTAGCGTCCTTGAACTGGAGCTTTCATCCGTCTTTAAATGTCAAGATCAGTCAACAGTTTCAACACTTTAGTAGGAAATGTTTGGTCAGAAATGTCATTAATCAGCAAATAAATTCTGCTACACAGTGGTTGCACTTCAGACTTCAGCAGTTATTAAGGGTGTAACCGATGCGATGATGACAATGCAGCCCAATTATTACATGACCTTGTACCCGAGAGTGACAAGGGCATTGACCTTTGACCTCCCTGTGTGGTTTACTCCAGTACAAAACAATGGAGACATGCAGCTGTTAGGATTTACCCGGGGACACCTCGACAGCAACAGTCTGAACAGCTTTTGATTGACAGGCGGCTGTCATACAAGGGTATGTAAAAATGTCCCGTTTATCTGGTCTGTGCTAGTCTGTGTCAAGGGCAGCCGTGCTTAAGATGATGGATGTTAGCACCTATCATGTTCCATGAACTCAGCAGAGGTCACAGACTCACAGTTTCAGGGTTCAACGAATATCAAAAGTAAACACCCTAAAGGGAGTTTAAGTGTAGACACGCACATGGTTGATTTTACACGGTAACACATTAATCAGACAACTGTAGGAGGCATCCGTGTCAGTTTTATTTATCGGGAGATCCTCTAACATGTGAGAGAAATGGTTAATGAGTGATTTGGGGTTTATGCTTGTGCAAAAGTCTAAAAGTTCTGGACTTCAGTCTGTTGTTGTGCTCATGTTACTTCCCCGTCAATTTCACTTTTTTTTCATATCACACCTGCTGTTACTAAACAATGAGAAAACTTATGATGTTTGGAAACAACTATTCTTTAAAACGAGAAGAAATGTTGAATCCCTTACCAAGTGTGAGATGATAGGAGGTGAGTATAAATACAAAAATTTTTGACATTGCTGTTTTGGTCTTGAGAATACAGTTACTCAGGCTACAGGCTCTATCCTTTATGTGACTGTACGTGTATTTATCATAGCAGTATGTGTATTATGACCATGCCCTTATACTGTCTTTGCTTTGGTAGGGTTGGGTTTACATCCGCCCATCCTGGAGTATGTATACACCCTATGTTTGTTTATGCTGTGGTGCTTATACTATGTAGGTGTGGTTGAATGGTGGAGGTGGAGGTGGAGGTGGAGGTGATGGGTGTCTACATATCAACATAAATGGTGAAATAAAGTCAATAATTATGTATTAAATGAAACATAAAATCACATAAAAGCTCCCTATAGGATTCAGGAGTATACACGTTTATCTCTGTGTATATATCTATATATATTCTATTTTGTGTGAATGCATTTTTTCTTAAAAAATATTAGTCATTAAAAACTAAACCCTTGCTGGGTATAACACTGTCTTGCGACTTGCTTTATATCAGCAATGCTAATTACTGAAATCTTATCCTATCGGTAAGATCATTACATGTAATAGTGCTTCCCAAGACACACAGGAATATTACAGTAAACCTGCACATTATGTATGTGCTGCCTTGGTGGCTGCAAACATTACTGTTTCTAGGGCAGTTTACAGGAGGTCCTAGTGAACATCTGCCAAATGAATTAGTGAGAGACAACTGGGAGCCTCATGGTGGCATTTTTACAGTAATACAGCAGTGCCACCTAGCGGACACACTGAAAAACGAATGATGGGAAACACTTTATTATAATTTTTGAAACAGAAACACTTTATACTCTCTATATTTTAACAGTGCATGGACAAGTGTTTTAAAATGGGAAAGTGAAATTGGAATTTATGAGATGGATGCCCAGCAACTGTTACAGTAAATACAGAGAGTGAAGAATGAAAATCCTCCATCTCTAACTCCCTTATGTGCATATGTTGTGGTTCAGCCAGAGGCCCCTCTGATCCTCATTAGGAGACAGCAGCTGCATCCTGGCTGCAACATTAATAGATGGAGAGGTTAATCTGACCATCTTCAGTGTGGATACCTGAGCAAATTCAGCTTATTCTGCCTCGGGTTTATGGCCTAGCTGAAAAATGAGGGTTGTGCAGCCCAAACTGGCCACATGAGTCTAGATGGCTGTCAGCAAAATTCAGGAGAATCATTAAGAAAAGATAGGTATACAGTACTGAACCTGGACATTTTGAAATCCTGGTGTCAGCAAAGCAATTTTTGGTCTTGGGGCTGCAGTATCACTTACAGAAAGTTTGAGATTTCTTCGCCTGTGCACTTTAAAATATAAATGAACAAATATACCTACCAGCTATAGAGTGTCTATTTATACATATATAGATCTAGTTTTTTAAAGAGCTTCTGGTGTCGCCTGTTAGGTAGATAGACAGACAGACAGTCTCCAAGGAAGACAATGCTCATTAACAATTTAAAATTTATTGAAATTTAAAAGCATTTACTTTTCAACAATACTGCACAGCAGACCTGAATGGTTGGTAGTATTATCGTGGGTCCAGTGGTAGGGGTTGTTGCATGCTGCACAGATTTTAAAGTAAACTGTAGAAAATACAAAATTATTGTTTCAACATTTTTAAAAAAGGCATTTGATGGTCTGACAGACATAAAAAAAAAGATATTTTCAAGTCATCTTTAACATCCTGCTGTCTACACCAGTAGTTTTTAACTTAACTTTAGGTATGTACAGGTAAATGGTTGCTTTGCATTGTCCAGCTTTACTCCTTTTTAATCTCCTGGGTGCTCAGCTCCATGGAGGGCTCAGATGTGGGATCTGAAGGAGGTGGTGGAGGTGGATCTTCTGTTAACACACAGAGAGAGAGATACATGTTTGAAAGATTTTAGAGTAGGGAACACTCCGTGGAAATTAAGTGACCAGGTACACACACAAATTAAGGTGTCCCTGCTGGTGCAGCTGCCTCACAAAACAATGAACAATCCAACAAAATGGAGAGAATGAGGTCAACTCAACTCCAAACTAGGAACACAATGTTGTCTTTATCAAGTTTGGCCCATTTCTGCTTCTAAACTAGACTGGCAGTGTGTTTTTAGGGGCATATGTGCAGATGAGGAGAATTTATTCTTAACTGGATAAGGATGGTGCCATCTTGTAGTAAGTAAGTTGAATAGAGAGGCATTGTTCAGGATTTTCTGGACACTGAGACATTAACACAACTGTGGGGACTTACTAGTGCACCCGTGTGTCATCCACACATACATTTTAACATTTAACCAAAGTAGAAGAGTTAAAAAAAGTACCTTCAACCAATCGCATAGCTGCCGTCCTGTCTTCAGCAATGTAGAAGGAGGTCAGGAGGAAAAATAGTCCACCCAGGATTCCAACAAATGGGCAGATCAGGAGGCTGTACTTCAGACTATGGAAGCGCCAACCAAAACTTTCAGGTTTAGTTTTTGATATAGCATCGGAAATCTACCGGCACAGATGTGAAGACAGTGTTAATCCTCAATGACATACAGAAAAAAGTGGTTTACTTAAGCTTGGAGAAGTGGGAAAGTGGAACTGTATCTCACCACTCCTACTAGGTAAGGACTCCCAGCATCACCCAGGAGATGACAGACTGAAATCTGGAGAGCTTCAGCTGTGGATCTTCTGGTTGGTATAACAACATACTGAAACAAAAAGACAGCATCAAACAAATCATTGGCTTCAAGCCTCAGCAGACGGTTTTATTTTTTTATTACCACATACACAAAAACTCACCAGCAGTATATCAGCCATGACAGCCCAGTTCAGCGATATCAGTACTTCACCTAAGAAAATGAACACCTGAAATGAGACATTTAAGCAACGGATCAATTGATACATTTCCATAATTGACATAAAAACACCAGCAAAGACAGAAATTTGTCTCTTACATAAGTAGCAGGAATGCTTGCTGATGCCACAAAGATGGCGACAAAGAGGCAGGGGGCTGATCCCAGCAGGCCTACTGCACAGATGATTGGGTCTGCGTTTGGCACCTTGTCCCTGAACCGTCTAGATAAAAGAGTGCCAAGACACCCTCCCATAATGCCCGTCACCAAGGTCACAGCTCCAAAGATGTAACTGTACAGGGAGCAGAGGCGGACAGCATTGTTTGAAACCTTCTTGCAATTTTGAGGAAAAAATTAAGTGCATGGAGGGTGATGCAGGTCAAAGATCATGCTGCACCTGTCTGTGGTGTTGCAGGGTTCTTTAGTGCATTGTGGTTGGAGTCCCTGAAGGACCTGACCTCTGGACAGAAAAGTAGGTGTCCAGAAAGCCAGGGCTCCAACGAGGAAGGCCGTAGCCGTCACTCCCAATGTTGACCACCTGTAACTTTTACTAGGGTTGGAGAAACAAAACAAGATCATTAAACTGACCTCTAAAATCCAGTTTCGACCAGTCTGTCATGTTAATCCAGCTGTTAATTCCCAAGTCTTACTTTTTTAGAAGATACTTCACATCTTCCAGGTAAGGGCTCTGCCCTGTAACTCCCTCTCCGTGGGTTTCAGCAGCACCTCTGGGTGGGTTAGGGCATAAAAAGATCAGCAAGACCATACCCACTACACCCAAGATGGGAGTGATCTAAAAAAAAACAGGGAAATATCACTGTCAAACTATCTGTTAGTGCTCGGCTAACATTTACTGAAATGTGAAAATGTTCTCACCCTGAGAGCCCAGCGCCAGTCCCCTGTGGCAGTGGCGATTCCTGCTCCAGTTATATATCCAAGACCACTAAAAAACACAAACCGCTTGAATGATAAAGATGACCAAAAACAAGCCTAACAATGGTAGACACATCCTAAAGAAAGAAACACAAACATCTTTGCAAGTTGGTTTTAAATTAAACTGTTTAGAGGTCAATGATGTGGGAGTCGGTTCATCAAAAAATACTTTACACTATTATCTGCCATGTTCTAACACCATGAAAACTATCTTGCACAGTTAAACTTGATGTTGTTGTGATGGCTCTGATCTCACAGCATGATAAAGCAATAGAAACATCAAATTATCTTCTGAGTTTAAGTGCTGCGTTGAACCTGGAAGCTCTAAATCGTACACATCATCACTGATCAATTATTTAAAATGATTTGGTTTCTCACCTTCCGATGGGGATAAAGATGTAGAAGATGCAGATCATGGCACTCCGTTGACCCCCAGTAAAGAGGTCACCGATGATGGTGGGAGCAATGGTGGAGTAGCTGGCTTCTCCTACCCCGACCAGGCCTCGCAACAGCATCAGAAGCCAGAAGTGCTAAAGAGATCGAGATGGAAACAGTTCAACGAGATTCAGACCCAAATAACCCACAAGGATCCTCTCACAGTCTAACATATGTCAATCTTACAGCTGAGAACAGTATAATTAGTTAACAATGCACATTTTCTAAAAGAAACTGCAGAATACAAAGAGATGTGTATCTATTTTACTTCATGTTTTATCCAATAGCACAAATAGAAGGAAGTGGCAACATGTTCTCATTTCTTGTTTCTTGTTTTCAAGGCTTCACAATGTGTGAAAACCTTCACACTTACAGACACAGTGACAAATGAGCTTCCAGCTGCAGTTGCAAGCCAGACAGTCAAACCACCAATCATGATGTATTTCCGGTTGTAGCGGTCTCCAAGATAACCAAAGAGAGGGGCCAAGAGCAGGAAACTGCAGATGAAGACTGAAAGTACAGAAATAAATATGAATTCCTTCTTTACAATGTGACAAGTTGACTTGAGTGGCAACCCACTCATGAAACGCTTCAAAATAACCCCCAGAAACTATTAAATTATAGATCTGTGAATGTGATTATGTGAGTGTATTTTTTCATCTCTGTCAACAGCTTCCTGCAATTCACTTGCAACCCTGTTACAGGAGTTCATTTTAAGTAATGAGGTGTGAAATGTGTGCTCTCAGAGTTTCAACACTTATCTGACACAATCAAGTCGTCATCATACCTGTTTGTAGGAGTGCGGCTGTGCTGTCACTTATCTCAAAGAATTTCTGAATGTTGAGGAGGACACCTATAGATAGAAAAACAATTTATGTGTAAGTGCACAGGAGAGTAGCAGCAAATGATTGTTGTCATGTGTTCATCTAACCTGCTATAGTGTATCGTTCCATGTAGTTGATCAAGTTGATGTAGCAAAGCACGGCTACAGCTACATAGGAACGTCTTTTGGATATGGCTGGTTTCTCATCTGTGTCTGCCTGTGGTGTAAGTGATGAAAGGCTGTTCACAAAAGAGCCATAATGTAGACCAGAGTTGGAGCCCAGACTCCATCGAGGCACCGGCCTGTCCTGGGGAGATGTCACTGATACTTTTGGCTCCATGGTGATAAGCTCTTTCTTCACCTGGAAACAGATAATAAACGACCTAGTTTTAGAGAAATCATTTTATTTTCTGTTGTTGCAGCATTTGCACAGTAGTTTGGCAACAAGTGTAATTAGACAACTCAATAAAGCTCAGTGAGAGGACAGAATTATACTGGGGTGGGGGGGTTGGAGGAGGGGGAGGTTGCAGCTCCTCTTGCTTTCATCTTTAAAATAAAGTCTGATTACATCACTGAACAATAAGTGACTGTTTCTATCCCGCTGTAAATCTATCAACCTAATGGCACATGATGAAAAGTGTGCCACATTTCTTATGCGTTGCTTTTGAAGTCATGTGCCCCACAAGTAACATGGTTTGGTGGGGGAAGTTAGTTAATGTGGTTTGTGGAAACACTTAAGAAACGGTCCTTGACACAAGAGATAATTACACAACTGTGCAGGATCAAATTGTTGCACACAAATAATGTCAAAATACAGAGAAAGGGGAAGGGCGATTTCTCAGTAAAGTAAAGTTTTCTGCTATCTTACAGTTCTTAGCACACCAGTTTAGCACATTTTTGTCAGTAATTAAGGTGATTTTTAAATAAAAGCAGCAGCAGTTAATTTCAGATGTATTTCAGTGGTGGAATTCAGTAGACTACAGTTAACACTGTTTAAACTTTGGCTGGCCTAAGATCTGTCCCTTTCACACATACTGACACTTATAAAGTTGTTCATGTATTCACATAACAGAGATATAAATCTTCAGTTTGCCTCTGTTAAAAGAAATAGACTCACGTACTTGTTGTTAATGGATGAGGTGTTCTTCTCAGTTCATTTCATTTTTCCAGTTATCATGGGACAGTGTGGCTCCCGGTGTGTCTCTGAGCCTCGCAGAAGCTAACAGAGGCCTGAGCTCTGAAATACCTCAAGAGATATTAAGTTAGTGGAAGGACCAGCCCACTCTGGGTTGGTCATATGTCTTCAGACAGACTTCCACTGTGATGTAATGCTGTAAACAGGTCAACTATCATACTTCATATCATCATCATTGTTCGCTCACTCTTTCCTGTAATGAGGAAATAATAAAAATGTTAAATATCTGATTAAGTGAAGCAAGAACTCTTTGTATATTAGCATTTTAAAAAAGATAATGCAATGTCTGACTAAATCTCGTGCAAAATCTTGTGCAACAAATGAATCGTAACAAAATGAAAGTACAAGTAAAAACTGTGGTGTGACACCCGTACAACTGTTTCATCAGCGGCATGCTATAAATAAAAACGTGTAAGGGTATTATTAGGTATTGCTTAACTGTCTTCATTGCAGTCAAGTGATGTTGTGACTGTGAAAAATTGGGTCTTTAGTACCTTCTCATCCATGGAAGGTTACCCATAGCTTGGGTAACACTTTATTGTTTATCATGAAAATATGCATGACTTCAAGCGTGAAAAGGCATAAATTCAGGAATGTACAAGATGTAACAGCGTCTCATACATGACATAATGCACAATGTCGCTGATCATTCCTTACAAACCGTTGCTTACAAAACAACCCTCTACCAATTTTCACGTGAATTCCAGACTGGTTAACATGTCCTTCACCTTTTTTGAGCTCTCCATTGTGAACAGTAAAACAGCTGGTTTCCTGTGAGATAGCAAAGGTTCAAATCTTTAACAGCACATTGTGAAAGAAAAGCCTCTGTCTCAACAGTTGACCTCTTAAAAATGATGTTTTTATCAGCAGGTTTGGGGAATCATTAAGAGACCACATCTCTTGGTGGCACTCTGAATACAGAGCTAATGATGATGAATGCTAAAATCTTGGTAATATTGTAAACATTATTATTTAACCCGTATATTCATGTCAGACACTGACATTTTATAGTAGATCTACATTCCCACAAAGTCACCTATGTTCCAAGAACTGACCCTAAAGCATTGACTCAGAGTCAGCTAGTTCAGTGGCTTTCTAGCCTTCCTTGATCAAATGTAACAGCCTCTGTGATAAAAAATAAAACTGACTTCCTCCTTCACACTTAAAAAAGTGGAAACTGGTGCTATTTAAGATGTGTTAAGGTGTTGGTAGAAATGAATATACCACTTTATCTCAACGGAAGAAGAGAAAAACATGAGAGCCTAAAAAAATTATATAGAAACTATAAATATATAACAAGTCAGAACTTGCCTATTTTTCCCAAACTGATTTTTTCATTAAATTGTGATGATTTTTTCCCCATTGTTGGAATTATTAGCAGTAGTTAGTAGCAAGTACAGGTAGTTAGTTAGTGTTAGTGAACGCAACTAAAACACATAAAGGTTAAGATCAGTTACTGTTAAGTCAGTTGCTGTCATCTAGTGTCCACTGTGAGTATTACAGTCCACACTGTAGAGGGCCTCGGTGTTTATGCCTATGGACTATGACCTAAATGATCTGATGGGGGAAATTATAGGTGCAGCACAACAAATAAAGCAAGCAAATACTATATTTCTACTTTATATATCCATTGTCCAAGACAGGCCGCAACCTCAAAACAAGACTACACAACAAACATGACCAGATGTGTTCCACCTCAATAAAAAGATCCATATTTTCAGGTGATTATACATGAATGAAGAGATAGTTATGAATATTGTATTCCATGTTTTGTCCTCCCATCTATGTTTTTTTCAAGAGGCATGTGCTCGGGTGATTTTCACCCAACATTAGTGATAGATAGTGCCATTTTTTTTATTTTTTTATGTGGAAGCTCATTTCAATAATTTTGCTGCCTTCCCCCATGGTGCCTTTTTTTAAATTATTTTATGTGATATTGTATATTGGGAAATTAAAGAAGAGTTCTACAATTTGGCATGCAGTGTTGTACTTTTACATAAATTGATGAAAACTGTATTTTACCGGGGATATTATATCGGGTAAAATGTTGACTCACTCAGTATCACGAATATTTACTGAATTATTTTTGAGCAATTCTGCCTCAGAGTTCATTTTTTTTAACTGAAAAGGGCATTATGTACAATATTTACTCTAATGTAAAATCTCTTTGATCCATAATTTCTGACAAAGGTTTGTACACTTAATCTCAGGACCATCCGGACTGTTTACTCACTCAGTATAAAGCATATTTACTGTATCATTTTGGAGCAATTCAGCCTCAAAGTTCATTATTTTGAATTGAAAAAGGGCATTATGTACAATATTTACTCTACTGCAAAATCTCTCCATAATTTCTGACAAAGGTTGATACACTTGATCTCAGGACCATCCTGACTGCTCACTCACTCGGTATAAAGCATATTTACTGCATTATTTTTTTTTTAGCAATTCAGCCTCAAAATTCATTATTTTGAATTGAAAGGGGCATTATGTGCAATATTTACTCTACTGTAAAATCTCTTTGGTCCATAATTTCTGACAAAGGTTTGTACACTTGATCTCAGGACCATTCTGACTGTTCACTTACTCGGTATAAAGCATATTTATTGTATCATTTTTGAGCAATTTAGCCTCAAAGTTCATTATTTTGAATTGAAAAGGGCATTATGTACAATATACTCTACTGTAAAATCTTCTTGATCTATAATTTCTGACAAAGGTTTGTACACATGATCTCAGGACCATCCTGACTGTTCACTCACTCGGTATAAAGCATATTTACTGTATCATTTCGGAGCAATTCATCCTCAGAGTTCATTATTTTAAATTGAAAAGAGCATTATGTACAATATTTACTCTACTGTAAAATCTCTTTGATCCATAATTTCTGACAAAGGTTTGTACAGATGATCTCAGGACCATCCTGACTGTTCACTCACTCGGTATAAAGCATATTTACTGTATTATTTTTGAGCAATTCAGCCTCAGGGTTCATTTTTTTTAATTGAAAAGGGCATTATGTGCAATATTTACTCTACTGTAAAATCTCTTTGATCCATAATTTCTGACAAAGGTTTGTACACATGATCTCAGGACCATCCTGACTGTTCACTCACTCGGTATAAAGCATATTTACTGTATTATTTTTGAGCAATTCAGCCTCAAAGATCATTTTTTTGAATTGAAAAAGGGCATTATGTAATATACTTACTTACAATACTTACAATATTTACTCTAATGTAAAATCTCTTTGATCCATAATTTCTGACAAAGGTTTCTTGATCTCAGGACCATCCTGACTGTTCACTCACTCGGTATCAAGAATATTTACTGTATTATTTTTTAGCAATTCAGCCTCAGAGTTCATTATTTTGAACTGAAAAGGGCATTATGTACAATATTTACTCTACTGTAAAATCTCTTTGATCCATAATTTCTGACAAAGGTTGATACACTAATCAACCTCCAGTCCTGTTTTCTCGAGATCTCGAATTAATCATCTCGTTATTACGGGAAAACGGGTGAAATAAAATGTATGCATGTGTGACTCTTTAGGCCTTCCGTACAGGACACGTCAGGTGCCGTTCACAGAAACATCCTGCAGGTGGCGGTAATGCACCAGAATAAAGATGCTTAAGCGACGGTAAAAAATCCCAACGAAGAAGAAAGCAGCGGCGGCGGCGGTAGCAGCAGCAGGAGAAGGCGACGAAGAAGAAGAAGAAGAAGAAGAATAATGACGGGAATGCTAAACGGAAAATAGAAGCACGGAGAGCTGCTCGGTGAACGTTAAATTCACGCCGTTACCTCAAAATATTACCATTGAACACAGCCGCGTTACATTCGCTAAAGTATGACCGAGCCTCAGTCAGCGCTGTTACTCAGGAGACAGCTCGCAGGTAATTTAAAAAAGCTGCTGCTGCTGATGTTGTTGTTGTTGTTGTTGACTGATGCTGGGCGACGAAGCTAACGACCGTTAGCCGTGATTCAAACGGCGGTTTGCTTTATTTTTTAAAAACGTCAAAGGTTTGTGTGACAGATGACAAATAAACTGCGTGGACATAGATTATAAGCAGCAGCTTGTAGCTCGGGTTAGATGTGTGTTTGTGTTGCTGCTGTCACAAAGTCCCCGACCACTTACTTAGCTGGGAGCGGTTAGCTTTCCGTTAGCATCTTGTGTTGTTTACATTTTATTTAAAGTAGTAAACTAGTTATGTCGGTTTATCTCGAGGCTGCTCGTTATTTGTGTTTAGGCGCACAGATAGTTGAGCTAACAATAGTGAGTAGTTCACGTATTCAGCCCAAGTGTCACTGGCTAACAGGCTAACTAATGTTAATCTCGCATTATCCCGATTATTGTATTTTTTTAATTTTTTTTATTTTTTTAGAGAGAGTCAGCTGCGATAAATTTAACCTCCCCTGATATTTAAAAAAAACAAAAACAAACAAACAATTCAGGGTTCCCACGGGTGCTTGAATTCCTTAAAATGCTTGAATTTCAATTCAGTGTTTTCAAGGTTGTGAAAATGCTTGAAATTTGTGTGATGTCTATTTGTCACTGTTATTGCGCTATGGCAGTTACACAATACACCGCTCACAAGCTGAGAATACAAGCCACTTCACAATTAGTTAAAAATCAAAACAGTCAATCTACCACCATATGAAATAATGCTAATTAGACCCATATTATTATGCCATACAGTGGCACCGCTGACCATGACCATCATGGCAAACACAACTAGTAGGCTACCTATTTAAAGGTGCTGGAAAAATTGATTGTGTTTCGTTGTTGTAGTTTTATGCTTTTTTACTCTTCTTCTAACTCTAGTTTTTCATATAATGCTCTTTTACCTTAAGAACTGTTAGTTGTTGTCTATTTCTGTTTTTACTCTGCTCTGGAAGCACTACAGTTCTGTAGAAAGGTGCTATATAAATAATAAAGTTCAAGTTGAAGTTAAAATTAGTAACACCATCGGGTATTTTACCCGATATATATCCCGGAAAAATACAGTTTAATACAGTACCTAAGGTCTAATGTTTCTTCTTCTTATCTGTTTCGTTGTTGTAGTTTTATGCGTTTTACTCTTTACCTTAAGAACTGTTATCTGTGTGTATTTCTGCTCTGTGAAGCACTTTGAGCTACATTCTCCTGTAACAAAAAACTATTCCCTGCTTGGATTAATAAGTATTTCTGATTCTGATGCACTGATAGGTTTGAATGAAATTTACAATCTTATTTTTAGTTGTCAGGGTTCCCACCTTTTTCATGAACAAATTCAAGCACTTTCAGCACCTTCAGGCACCAGTTTTTCA